>NC_091994.1:5852469-6074969 GCF_044704955.1 Pristiophorus japonicus
TCAGCCAAAGTACATGACCTCACACTTTCCAACATAATACTCCATCTGCCAAATTGTTGCCCACTCACTTAGCCTGTCTATGTCCTTTTGCAGATTTTTTTGTGTCCTCCTCACACATTGCTTTTCCTCCCATCTTTGTATCAGCAGCAAACTTGGCTACGTTACACTCAGTCCCTTCTTCCAAGTCATTAATATAGATTGTAAATAGTTGGGGTCCCAGCACTGATCCCTGCGGCACCCCACTAGTTACTGATTGCCAACCAGAGAATGAACCTCTGTTTTCTGTTAGTTAGCCAATCCTCTATCCATGCTAATATATTACCCCCACCCCGTGAACTTTTACCTTGTGCAGTAACCTTTTATGTGGCACCTTGTCAAATGCCTTCTGGAAGTCCAAATACACCACATCCACTGGTTCCCCTTTATCCACCCTGTTCGTTACATCCTCAAAGAACTCCAGCAAATTTGTCAAACATGACTTCCCCTTCATAAATCCATGCTGACTCTGCCTGACTGAATTATGCTTTTCCAAATGGCCTGCTACTGCTTCTTTAATAACGGACTCCAACATTTTCCCAACCACAGATGTTAGGCTAACTGGTCTATAGTTTCCTGCTTTATGTCTGTCTCCTTTTTTAAATAGGGGCGTTACATTTGCAGTTTTCCAATCTGCTGAGACCTCCCCAGAATCCAGGAAAATTTAGTAAATTACAACCAATGCATCCACAATCCCTGCCGCTATTTCTCTTAAGACCCTAGGATGCAAGCCATCAGGTTCAGGGGATTTATCTGCCTTTAGCCCCATTATCTTACTGAGTACCACCTCCTTAGTGATTGTGATTGTGTTAAGTTCCTCCCCCACTATAGCCCCTTGACTATCCACTGTTGGAATATTGTTAGTGTCCTCTACCGTAAAGACTGATACAAAATATTTGTTCTGAGTTTCTGCCATCTCCATCTTCCACATTACTAATTCCCTGGTCTCGTCCTCTAAGGGGCCAACATTTACTTTAGCCACTCTTTTCCTTTTTATATACCTATAGAAACTCTTGCTATCTGTTTTTATAATTTTGCGTTAGTTTACTTTCATAGTCTATCTTCCCTTTCTTAATCCTTTTTTTAGTCGTTCTTTTCTGGCTTTTAAAAGCTTCCCAATCTTCTGTCCTCTCACTAGTTTTGCCACTTTGTATGCCCTTGTTTTTAATTGGATACCGTCCTTTATTTCTTTAGTTAGCCACGGATGGATATCTTTTCTCTCACACTCTTTCCTCCTCACTGGAATATACTTTCCTTGAGAGTTGTGAAATATCTCCTTAAATGTACACCAATGTTCATCAACCGTCCTACACTTTAATCTATTTTCCCAGTCCACTTTAGCCAACTCTGCCCTCATACCTTCATAGTCTCCTTTATTTAAGCTTAGTACGCTGGTTAGAGATCCAACTTTCTCACCCTTCATCCGAATTTGCAATTCAATCATGCTATGATCACTCATTCCAAGTGGATCCTTTACTAGGAGATTGTTTATTAACCCTGTCTCATTACACAGGGCCAGATCTAAGATAGCCTGCCCCCTGGTTGGTTCCATTACGTACTGCTCAAGGAACCCGTCCCTTATGCACTCTATGAACTCCTCCTCAAGGCTACCCTGACCAATTTGATTTGTCCAATCAATATGGAGGTTATAATCACCCATGATTATTGCTGTTCCCTTTGAGGAGGAAGCACTGCATTCGACATGGGTGGCTCACCTTACTTGGCCAGCTCATCCAATTAGATCAAAAGTCACTGATTGGACATCCAATGATAAAATGAAGATATTCCTCTGAGACTTTGAATACTTTTTGATTATCAGCTTTCAAGATCCTAGTGATCTCTGGTTAGTAATTGACGTTAATTTTGTCAAAACATAGGAGGTCAAAGGCTGAAAATCAGTTTGGCTGCACTTCAAGCCCGTTCCTTGCATGGGTTCGGCTTGACAATTTAATGACCCCCATAAATAGTTGCATTTATTTGTTTCAACAATCTTGGCAAGTCTGCAAACCGGGCCTCGTGACCCTTTTCTGAACAGCCTCCAATGCAAGTATATCCTTCCTTAAACACAGAGACCAAAACTGTACACAGTACTCCAGGTGTGGCCTCACCAATACCCTGTACAGCTGTAGCAGGACTTCTCTGCTTTTATACTCTATCCCACTTGCAATAAAGGCCAACATTCCATTTGCCTTCCTGATCACTTGCTGAACCTGCATACTAACTTTTTGTGTTACATGCACAAGGACCCCCAGGTCTCTCTGTACTGCAGTACTTCGCAATTTTTCTCCATTTAAATTATAATTTGCTTTTCTATTATTTCTGCCAAAGTGGATAACCTCACATTTTCCCACATTATACTCCATCTGCCAGATTTTTGCCCACTCACTTAGCCTGTCTATATCCCTTTGCAGATTTTTTGTGTCCTCCACACAATTTGTTTTCCCACCCATCTTTGTATCGTCAGCAAACTTGGCTACATTACACTCGGTCCCTTCATCCAAGTCATTAATATAGATTGTAAATAGTTGAGGCCCCAGCACTGATCCCTGCGGCACCCCACTAGTTACTGTTTGCCAACCGGAAAATGACCCATTGCAATTATATCCTTCCTTAAATACGGAGACCAAAACTGTACGCAGTACTCCAGTTTCATGTCGTCATCCTCGTATTCTGGTCTCTGTTTCCTCGTGCTTTCACCTGCTCAGTGTTTCAGGCATTTTCTGTTTTTATTTCAGATTTCGAACATCCACAGCATTTTGCATTTGTCTCAGCATTCAAAATTCTCATCCTTGTTTACAAATCCCTCCATGGCCACCGCCCCTCCCTATCTCTGTAATCCCCTCCAGCCCCACAACCCCACGAGGTGTCTGCGCTCCTCTAATTCTGCCCTCTTCATCCCCGATTATAATCGCTTCACCATCGGTGGCCATGAATATGGGTTGGGGAGTTTACATGGAGGGAGAGATTAAGGGAGGACAGGAGGCTAGTGAACTCAGAGGAGAGAGAACCTGATGAATTGAGATGGGGGTTGAAATCACCGAGGATGAGAAGTCGCTCGGTGCAGAGGCAGAGGGAGGAAAGTAGTGAAGAATTATCGGTAATAAAATTGTTACGGTAGTTGGGTGCTAGAGAAGAAGAATTTTAAATGAGAGGCGAGAGGGGTGGAATGAGGGGAGATGCTCAAAGGAGGAGAAAGTGCTGGAGGAGTAGAGGGACAGACCAAGGTGTGATTTGGTGGAGAGCCACAACACCACCACAGTTCGGTGTTTGCCCTGAGAGTGGAGAGGAGCGCGAAGGGAGGCGTTCCACACCTCTCTCAGGGCGCTGGGCTGGGGGAGCTACTGAAAATCCCGAGCTCGAGAGGCGACCTCGGAGCACCCCGAGAGAGGCCACCCGAAACAAAAAACATCAGAACAAAAAACACAACAAACATTCCCGATACATTTACTCACCCCAAATAAAGTTCAATCGCAAAAATAAACTCTCCAACTTACTTCCTGCAGCTGTTCCTTCCCGAAGCACCCCCAGGACAGCTCTGTACGCCAGCGTTCTCACTAGGGGGGACGCTACGGGTACCCCGCAAACCGAATGTTGTCTCCGTGCCAATACCGGGAGCATCGCGTGGCGTGGCGCTCCCGGGCGATACTGCTCAGCACCGCCAGCAGCGACACACCAAATCTACCGATTGGCGCAGATACCGGGGCTCACAGCTACAAACCCTTTACCCCCCCCTCCCCCCGCCCTCCCGTGCGAGGGGCGCAATCGAAGCAAATTTCTAGCCCGTGATCTATAGTGTGTTAGACAAGAGAGTCAGTTGTGCCCTTTTATCACACACGTTATGCTGGAACCACACTTATCACCAAAGGGGAATGAATCATTCCCTCTTGCTTGCTGTGTTGGACACAGAGACATGCGTGGGCTGCACAGTAGCAGGCACGAGTTAAACATCCCTTAAAACAGTCTCTGTTCTGAGCCTGTACGGAGATACAAAAATCGGCCGTGTGGTTGATGATGAAGAAGAAAGCTGCGGACTGCAGGAAGATATCAATGGACTGGTCAGGTGGGCAGAACAGTGGCAAATGGAATTCAATCCGGAGAAGTGTGAGGTAATGCATTTGGGCAGGGCTAACAAGGCAAGGGAATACACATTAAATGGTAGGACACTGAGAAATGTAAAGGAACAGAAGGACCTTGGAGTGCAGGTCCACAGATCCCTGAAGGTAGCAGGCCAGGTAGATAAGGTGGTTAAGAAGGCATACGGAATACTAGCTGAGGCATAGAGTACAAGAGCAGGGGGGTTATGCTTGAACTGTATAAAACACTGGTTAGACCACAGCTACCGTACTGCGTGCAGTTCTGGTTGCCGTATTACAGGAAAGATGTGATTGCATTGGAGAGGGTACGGAGGAGATTTATGAGGATGTTGCCTGGACTGGAGAATTTTAGCTATGAGGAAAGATTAGATAGGCTGGGGTTGTTTTCTTTGGAACAGAGGAGGCTGAGGGGGAGATCTTATTGAGGTGTATAAAATTATGAGGGGCCTGGACAGAGTGGAAAGGAAGGACCTATTTCCCTTAGCAGAGGGGTCAATTTAAAGTAATTGGGGGGGGGGTGTTAGAGGGGATTTGAGGGGAAATATCTTCACCCAGAGGGTGGTGGGGGTCTGGAACACACGGCCTGAAAGGGTGGTAGAGGCAGAAACCCTCACCACATTTAAAAAGTACCTGGATGTGCACCTGAAGTGCCGTAACCTACATCATCAAAGGCAGTCCCTTGAAATCGAGGAAGACTTGCTTCCACTCCCAAAGTGAGTTCTTTGATGGCTGAACAGTCCAATACGAGAGCCACAGACCCTGACGCAGGTGGGACAGACATTCGTCGAGGGAAGGGGTGGGTGGGGCTGGTTTGCTGCGCGCTCCTTCCGCTGCCTGCGCCTGACCTCTTCACGCTCTCGGCGTTGAGACTCGAAGTGCTCAGCGCCCTCCCGGATGGACTTTCTCCACCTCGGGCAGTCTGCGGCCAGGGTCTCCCAGGTGTCAGTGGTGATGTCGCACTTTACCAGCGAGGCTTTGAGGGTGTCCTTGTAACATTACCGCTGTCCTTCTTTGGCTCGTTTACCACGAAGGAGCTCCACATAAAGCATTTGCTTTGGGAGTCTTGTATCTGGCATGCGAACTATGTGGCCTGCCCAGCGAAGCTGATCGAGTGCAGTCAGTGCTTCAATGCTGGGGATGTTAGCCTGGTCGAGGACGCTGATGTTGGTGCTCCTGTCCTCCCGGGGGATTTGCAGGATTAATCTACAGGCCTTCGGAGCAAGAGCTGGAAAGTGGGATTAGGCTGGATAGCTCTTGGGTCGGCCGGTGCGGACACGATGGGCCAAATTGGCCTCTTTCCGTGCTGTAAATTTCTATGATTCTATGAGGCACTAATATCGAGGTGTAATCAGCTGTACACTCATCACAACCTCTCAGTGATTATGCATTTTAAACAGTTCCAAGAATAAGACATGAGCCGAGCAGATCACTTACACATGTTGAGAGAGTACTGGCCAAATCCACGCAACTCTATCGACTGATCGTCTTCCACAAACAGAATGTCACTGACTGCACGGAATGGATGTGGGTTTGTCCTATTTAGGGTGTTTCCAGGGAAAGGGGAGGAGCTGGGAGCGCTGCCTGTGCTTGCTCCCACTTTGCTCTCACTAAGATCATTAGTTGGTTTCCAGATTTATTGATTTCTATCAGAATAGCCTGAAGGTAGGCTTGTAAACCATGGCGTGGTTGTTCCAAGACTTTAGGTACCCAGTTTCTCACGTGCTTTGAGGGCATTTCAGGTGTTTTAATACTTTTTTTCAGCTTTTTGTGGAGTGCATGAAATTCGCTGTACCGTTTCTCTACAAAGTGCTTCCTTTATCATGAATAATTGATTGATAATTGTGTCAAAGTATTAACGATTTTCGGACTTCCGGAGGGGCGGCTATGGCGGCTGTTAGTGCTCTCGGCGGGCACCCAGCTCCCCGCCGGGACATTCGCTGCCAGTTTCAGTGGGCCGCGGAGCATTACCGCCCGGGAGAGACAAGCCACTGCGCAACACCGGCTCCATACAGAGACACAAGAAGTTCGAGCTCAGTCGGGTGGTCAAGATGAGTACATGGCCCCACACCTCCGACATATCAGCCTCTGAACCCCCTGTGCACACCGCAAACCATCCCTCCCCCCAACACCTCCCCCACTCCCCCCCACACCCACACAGCCCCCCCCCACACCCACACTCCCCCCCCACACCCACACTCCCCCACACCCACACTCCCCCACCCCCCCCACACCCACACTCCCCCAACCCCCCCACACCCACACTCCCCCACCCCTCCCCACACTCCCCCCACACCCACACTCCCCCACCCCTCCCCCCACACCCAGACTCCCCCACCCCTCACCACACACCAACACTCTCACCCCACACCCAGACTCCCCCACCCCTCCCCACACTCCCCCACCCCTCTCCCAATCCCCCCACACCCAGACTCCCCCACCCCTCCCCACACTTCCCCCCCCTCCCCCACCCCCCCCACACCCACTCCCCAGCAACCCCCCCCACTCCCCCCCGTCACCCAGATTCCCCCACTCCCCCCCCACACCCACACTCCCACCCCTCCCCAGCCTCTCCCCCGCCTCTCCCACACACTTCCCCACCCCTCCCTCACCAAACATGTGCATCTCCTCAGACTCACAGCCCCATCTCACGCCTTGCCTACATTCACAGCTATTCACCAACGACAGGCATATCTCTCGCATACTTAGCTGGACACTGACTCTCACATGCCTTCCCTTTGCAGACCAAGATGGCCCACAAACGGAGGGAGCAACAGAAGACGGGCGGGGTGAAGCTGACCTGCAGGAGCGAGTGCTGCGGCTCATCGGCCCGCAGGTGGTGGGCGCCATGGCCGGCGGCGACGTGGACCCTGCTGGGGGCAACAACGGTATCTTCATCCCCTCTCCTTCCCCCCAACACCAGGAGGCTTTAACACTTTCCAGCTCCTGATACTCGCTGCCTTCCTCATTCCATTCCTGCCCCCCTGCCCTCACCTTAACGTGAGCCGTGGGCCATTTATGATTTCAGATATCAGCCAGCAGATGTGCAGCCTGTCCCCTGAGCCCCTCCCCCCCCCCCCCGCCCCCTGCCCCACCCCCCCATTACCCTGAGGTGGGAGAGGAGGTCCGAGCCCTGCATCAGTGCATCTCTCACCCACAGGCACCAGCTCAGAGACTGGCATCGCACGATCCTTAGAGGTCAGCTTAGCAGTGGGGTCTGCACTGGGTGAGGCACCGGGGCCTAGCGGGCTGCAGCAAGGCCAGGGGAACGGGTAGCTCGGGAGCCAGCTCCCCGGAGGGAGAGTTCGCGCGTGAGTTCTGCTGCACAGGACTCAGATGAGGATCTCGATGGGGAGGCGGTCATACAAAGGGGGGTGGCCATGCAGGCCGAGATGACAGGTGCACTGGCAAGGGTGCCCGAGAGCCTCTCGGCAGTGGTGCGCAGCGCGGAGGAGTCCGCCTCCAGCATTGCACAGAGCTCTGCACACATCATGGAGCCCATCATTGCCAGTGTGCAGACGACGGTGGACTCCCAGAGAGACCGTGCGGATCCAGACCTCATGACGCGTGTCATGGGCGACGTGGCAGTTTCCACTGCAGCACAGGCGGAAGCAACACAACGTCTTACTGCTGTAATGCAGACAATGGTTGGTGGCCTCGAGTCTCGGAATGCTCTCATGCAGTCTCATGCTGGATGCCACATGAGCTCTGACTGCTGCCACCGTCGCTGGGTCCACCACAATCCGCCATTCGCAGCAGGCCACCGTTCTGTGCTGCAGCAGATCAGCGGGGATGCTGAGTTGCTGCCCCGGGGGAGTGGCAGTGGGTCAGTGGAGCAGGACCCTGCTGTCCTCGCTCAGGATGACAGCATTGCTGAGCCCACCACTGCCACTCTGCCATTGCCCGTGTCTCTGCCGGTCACCCAGCCAGCCCAGACTGCCGCCGCCCAGCCTGAGGTGGTGCAGCCTACAGCCAGGCCTTCCAGGCCCAGAGCTGGTCAAGGGCATCCTGCAAGGCTATCGGTAATCTCTGCCCCTGACACAGCAGCCTTCCACCAGCCCTGCTGCAGCCTCACGGGACAGTTAAACCCAGTGTTAAGAGCAATCAAGTATTGCACAAGGGTGATTCTTAAATATAATTGTTGTTTATGATGCTGTTAAATGTTATGAGATAAATTTTAATTGCAATGTTGCATCTTTGGTGGTGCCTCTCATTTCAGTTTTGGGGCTGTGGTGTGGAGGGGGAAATGAATGTGCTGATGGAGATGTGCAGAGCAACCGGGAAGTGGGATGGGATTCACTGCAACCAAAGTCTGATAAACACTCGCAGAATCGCAATGGAGTGGCTGTCTCCTCCATCACTGCTGTTGCTGCTCCTCCTCCCCTCCTCCTCCTCCCCTCCCTTCCTCCTCCCCTCCCCTCCTCCTCCCTCCCCTCCTCCTCCTCCCCTCCCCTCCTCCTCCCTCTCCTCCTCCTTCTCGTCCTCCCCCTCGTCCTCCCCCTCCTCCTCCTCCTCCCCTCCCCTCCTCCTCCTCCTCCTCCCTCTCCTCCTCCTCCTCCTCCTCCCCTCCTCCTCCCCTCCTCCTCCTCCTCCCCCTCCCCTCCTCCTCCCCTCCTCCTCCTCCTCCCCCTCCCCCTCCTCCTCCTCCTCCCCCTCCCCTCCTCCTCCCTCTCCTCCTCCTCCTCCTCCTCCCCTCCTCCTCCCCTCCTCCTCCTCCTCCTCCCCTCCCCTCCTCCTCCTCCTCCTCCCTCTCCTCCACCTCCTCCTCCTCCCCTCCTCCTCCCCCTCCTCCTCTTCCTCCTCCTCCCCCTCCTCCTCCTCCCCTCGCCTCCTCCTCCTCCTCCTCCTGAGGTGGTGCGGCTATGCCTGGTGGCAATGGCTGAGCCTCATGATGGCCCGGTTACGCAGCATGCAGCAGGCGACGATGAATACTGGAGGACTCCTCCCAAGTGGTCAAGGCAGCAGAACCGTTGCTTCAGCACCCCGATAGTCCGCTCAGTGATGTTCCTGGTGGCAGCATGGCTCTCATTGTACAAATGCTGCCTCTCTCCCCACTTATCCCCCTGCCTCTCTCCCCTTGCCTTTCCCCCTGCCTTCCCATCCTCCCTTTCCCCCCCTTTCCCCCTGCCGTTCCCTCTCCCTTTCTCCCTTCCCTCCTTTCCCCCTTCCCTCCCTTCCCCCCCCTCCTTTCCCCCCCCCCTTTCCCCCCCCCTTTCCCCCACCCTTTCCCCCTGCCTTTGTCGGAACAGGAGGTTGTGCTAACACAGTCCCCATGAAACGACATGAATGTTGTTGTTTCGAATCTCCCCACAATGAACATCAGAAATGTTTCAGAGCCAGGACACTCCTTCAGCTGAGAATCGCTGCGACGTGTCGAGCGGCCCGCCTGCCGATGTGGAGCACGCTGCGAACAGTAACGGCGCCGGGATCCTATTCCAAAGATGGCAGCTTTAAATCGCGCTCCTCCAGCCGAGCCCCAACGGAAACTCGACGGCCAAAACTGTCGCTGTCAGCACCAGGCAGGAACACAGGACACGACAATGCCTGCCGAGCGGGGTGCTACCCGTTAACGTTGGCGCAAAGCCCCTGCCATTCTCACCGCGCCCGGGTGGAAACTCATTCTCTCCCCGAATCCGCCGCCATCGCTAACGGGAGGGCATGGTGCGCGGATTTCACCCCCATATACTTTTGTGTTGCCATAACGACCCCAGATAGGCGTCTTGATGGTCAACAACAGATGATCTAAGACCAGAGATGAGTGAGCAGAGCGATTGTGGACTTTATGACTTCTTTATGTATCCAAACTTGACTATTCCAACGTACTCGTGGCCGGCCTCCTCCCACATTCCACCCTCGGTAAACTAGAGGTGATCCAAATCTCGGCAGCCCCGTGTCCTAACTCGCACCAAGTCCCGCTCGCCCATCACCCCCTGTGCTCGCTGACCTACATTGGCCTCCAGTTAAGCAGCGCCTCGATTTCAAAATTTCATCCTTATTTACAAATCCCTCCAAGGCCTCGCCCCCTCCCTATCTCTGTAATCTCCTTCAGCCCCACAAACCGCCCCACCCCCCTGAGATCTCTGCGCTCCTCTAATTCTGCCCTCCTGAGCATCCCTGATTATAATCCCTCCACCATTGGTGGCTGTGCCTTCCGCTGCCTGGGCCCCAAGCTCTGGCACTCTCTGCCTAAACCTCTCGACCTCTCTCTCCCCTCCTTTAAGACGCTCCTTAAAACTGACCTCTTTGACCGAGCTTTTGGCCACCTGCGTTAATATCCTCATGCGGCTTGGTGTCAAATTTTTTGTCTTATAACAAGTCTGTGAAGCGCCTTGGGATGTCTTACTACGTTAACGGCGCTATATAAACACAAGTCATTGTTGTTGATTGGATTTTGCGGAATGGCATGTAACTGGACTGATTCCCAATACACATTTCCCCTCCCATTGTGACAGCATTTACCATTTCCCGACATTTCCATTTGTCAGTATGTGAAAACTAAAGTATTGGAAATGACCACATATCCCAGCTGAAAGGAGACATTTCATTTCAGTCTGGCCTCCAGTGTGTCTCTGGCAGCTCTTGTACACACTCAGGGTCACACGCAGCAATTGTATTCCAACCGCTACTGTACAGAACACCTGGGATAATAGGGAGCCATTGACACTAATCTTCCAATCGGCCCTAAACCCAACAAGCCAGGTAACGCAGCCTCCGTCTGCCCAACCTGCTTGTCATCGACCTCCTGAGTTGCGTTGCGATTGGGACAGTGTGAGAAACAAGGGAACATTGCAGGGGTGGAGAAGGTGACGGACTGCTCTTGCTCTCCGGATGGGAGTGCAGAGATCCGCCGGGAAAGCGACCCGCAAAACTGCCGTTGATATCCGCTCGCGGGGCGCTGAGGGGGTCGGGGCACTTGAGGAGTCGGCACGCGGCGATGACGTCATCTTCAGGGGTGCGGCGTTGCCATGGCAGCACATCCGGTAACTCCCCACCGCACCCGCCACCCCCTCACCATTCCCCCCACCAACACCCCCACCCTTCTCCCCTCCCTTCCCTCCCTCCCCCACCTCCCCTCTGTCCCTCCCCTCCCACTCCACCCCACCCCTCCGCCCCTCGCCTCGCCCCCCTCCCCCTGCCCCCCGCTCCTTCCCCCTCCCCTCCTCCCTCCACCGCAGGAGTCGTTGGCGGTGCCGCGCCCGAGTGAAAGACGCGAACGACCGGAACGTCTCGGCCTGTGTCTTCCTGAGTTTATTCATGTCCTTACAGTAAGGAAGGAGGCTGCTTATGTAGAAACTGGTACAACTCAAATCTGCCACCAAGCTCATGGTCTACAGGGCTGTAGTATTACCTGCCCTCCTGTATGGCTCAGAGACATGGACCATGTACAGTAGACATCTCAAATCACTGGAGAAATACCACCAACAATGCCTCCGCAAGATCCTACAAATCCCCTGGGAGGACAGACACACCAGCGTTAGCGTCCTCGACCAGGCCAACATCCCCAGCATCGAAGCACTGACCACACACTTGATCAGCTCCGCTGGGCAGGGCCACATTGTCCGCATGCCCCCGACACGAGACTCCCAAAGCAAGCGCTCTACTTGGAACTCCTTCACGGCAAACGAGCCAAAGGTGGGCAGAGGAAACGTTTCAAGGACACCCTCAAAGCCTCCCTGATAAAGTGCAACATCCCCACCGACACCTGGGAGTCCCTGGCCAAAGACCGCCCTGTGTGGAGGAAGTGCATCCGGGAGGGCGCTGAGCACCTCGAGTCTCATCGCCGAGAGCATGCAGAAACCAAGCGCAGGCAGCAGAAGGAGCGTGCGGCAAACCTGTCCCACCCTCCCCTTCCCTCAACCACTGTCTGTCCCACCTGTGACAGGGACTGTGGCTCCCGTATTGGGCTGTTCAGCCACCTAAGGACTCACTTTTAGAGTGGAAGTAAGTCTTCCTTGATTCGAGGGACTGCCTATGATGATGATGACTATTTGCTGCGTCATGGACAAGCTGCATTCCTTCGCTGGGTGGTTCCAGGTTCTGTCTGAGGAATGGCAGCAAACTGGAAGCACAATATCGTGTCGGGGCACACACATCGAGCAACTGAACACGGCTTAAACAACAGAGGGGGAGGACTTCACAGCTCTGCTAACAAACTTGCTACACACACTTTTACAAAGTCGTACTCCACAAGAACGAATAATGTGGCTAACTGGGACGTGTGATTAATGTAACTAGTGTGGCTAAATTGGACAACTTGCATAAACACCGCCTTTAATGTAGTAAAACGTCCCAAGGTGCTTCACACGAGCGATTATCAGACAAAATTTGACACCGAGCCCATAAGGAAATATTAGGACATGTGACCGAAAGCTTGATCAAAGAGGGAGGTTTTAAGGAGCGTCTTAAAGGAGGAAAGAAAGGTAGAGAGGTTTCGGAGGGAATTCTTGGAACTCCATGGAGAAGTGGAGTCATGTTCATGTCAATCAACAGTATAATTTTACCTATTCATTCGTTTGTTTGTCATGAGGTGTGCACAGGCATTCTGCATTCCTCCATGTTGTTATGTATTGTCCAGGTACATTAAATGTATAAGTACAATGGTGCGCCACAGAGGGCGCTGTGGTGGGAGACCTGAAAGTACCTGCAAGAGGCAGTATAAAAGGCTGCCCACCACACCTGAGAGGCACTCTGGAGCTACACAATAAAGGACGAAGGTCACAGCAGTTACTACAACACCAGACCGTGTGGAGTCAGTGATTTGAGTGCTACATACATTACATTGGCGACAAGGACACGGAAGAACTTCATGCAACCATGGCTACTCTGGGCTCGCTGAAGGATTTCACCATGGGCAATGGTTGGGAGGCCTTTACGGAAAGGCTCGAGGACTACTTCACAGCAAACGATCTGACGGAGGACACGAACGCACTGAGAGAGAAGCGTAAGGTGATACTGCTTTCCAGTTGTGGCGATGAGGTTTACTGTCTCGTCAGGGATTTGCTGGCACCTGGGAGCGCCAGGGACAAGTCATACGAGGAGCTGACTGAACTCATTCGGGACCAACTGAAACCGAAGGAGAGCATCCTCACGGCCCGACACAAATTCTACCATCACTGCAGGCCTGAGGGCCAGGATGTCACCAAATATGCTACGGACCTCAGGAGACTCACGGCGCCGTGTGATTTCAGCACACACCTTGACGAGGCGTTGCGGGACGTTTTTGTTATGGGGATTGGCCATGAGGGTCTCCTTCACAGGCTGCTATCCACTGAACCTACAGTCACCCTGAAGCAAGCCATCACCATCAGCCGGGTATTCATGACCTCGACTTGCAGCACCAAGCAGATGATCCACACGGTCTCGAACCTGGCAGGCACTGTCCACAGGATAGCACCCACCATGGGATGTCATCCCAGTTCCATCACATGTCGATGAGACCTCATGTACCCAGGTTCTTAACAAATTTCCTTCCCTTTTTGAACCAGGCATTGGAAACTTTTCCGGGGCGAAGGTGCGGATCCACTTGGTCCCATTCACCACAAGGCGCGAGCGGCACCTCACATGATGAGGAAGAGTGTGGAAATTGAGCTGCACAGGCTGCAACGCGAAGCCATCATCTCCCCAGTGGAATTCAACGAGTGGGCCAGCCCGATTGTTCCAGTACTCAAAAGTGATGGCATGGTCAGGATTTGCGGCGATTATAAAGTAACTATTAATCGTTTCTCGCTACAGGACCAATACCCGCTACCTAAGGCAGACGGCCTATTTGCGACGCTGGCAGGAGGCAAGACGTTCACCAAGCTCGACCTGACTTCAACCTACATGATGCAGGAGCTGAAGGAGTCTTCGAAGGGCCTCACCTGCATCAACACGCACAAGGGACTGTTCATCTACAACAGATGCCCGTTTGGAATTCGGTCAGCTGCAGCGATCTTCCAGAGAAACATGGAGAGCCTACTCAAGTCGGTACCACGCATGATGGTTTTTCAGGACGACATATTGGTCTTGGGTTGGGACACCGTCGAGCACCTACAAAACCTGGAGGAGGTCCTCCAGCGACTGGATCGTGTAGAGCTGTGGCTGAAGAGGTCGAAATACGTCTTCATGGCAACAGAAGTGGAGTTTTAGGGGAGAAAGATCACGGTGGATGGCATTCGGCCCACAGACGCCAAGACAGAAGCTATCAGGTACGCGTCCAGGCCACAGAACGTCACGGAGCTGCGGTCGTTCCTGGGACTCCTCAACTATTTTGGTAACTTCCTACCGGGATTAAGCACCCTCTTAGAGCCCCGACATGTGTTATTGCGTAAAGGTGAGAACTGGGTATGGGGAAAAAAACAAGTAATTGCTTTTGAGAAAGCCAGAAACATTTTATGCTCCAACAAGCTGCATGTATTGTATAACCCGTGTAAAAGATTTGTGCTAGCATGTAATGCGTCGTTGTTAGATCTCTTAATTTTAATGAAATACGAACTCCGATGGTAGTTTTAACTTTTTAATCTTGGCAGAGAGCAACAAACTGCTGGCTGATTGCCAGTTTCTTTGTCTTACTGAGACACATGGTCAAAATGGCTGTATTTTATACCGGGTTCAATTTACAGAAAAGAACTCGCCTTCTTTGACCTTATTGGCTCAATCAATATTCTTTTAACGTTTTAATTGGCTCGCTACCCAAGGTCCGAAAATGTCAAGTTGATTGATGACTTAATGCAGTGTGGCCTGTGTTTTTTCACAGCCTGTCTAAATGCAGCCTGTTTGAATTCTCTATCAATCCCCCCTTTGATTCTTTCACAAACTGAATCATAAAACGTCAGGTATCACTGGTTAAACATTCTACAAAATAATTTCATACATGTTAATAGAGTTTCCTTCTAAAATTTGTTGATGTGTTTCGCCACATGTCCGGACTAGTAGCTTCCACACAAATTTACACCAACCCGAGTTCCATCGTGGCCACAATGGAAGTCTGGTTTTAGTAGGTTAATTAACCTTATTCCAATTTAATCCAAATCAATATCTTAATTCAACCAGTAAACAACCTTTCCTTAAGCATAACATACCCCTGTGCCACGTACAGACAGTCTGCTGGGACCTGCAAGGTGTCTCACCTGAGGGACAGCAGCTACAGCCGCCTGGTCACAACAACATTTAATCAACATAAACAAACAATATAAAAGTAAAAGGTATTTACATGTAATTCCCTTGCTACCCTACTATTTCCCTTTGGTGCAGAGGGTCGGCTAGTAAGAAGTAGGCCTATGCCTAGAATACCTACAATCAATAATACAGTAAATTTATACATTTTCGCAAAATGTAATTGTCCTTATTAGATTTCAGCTTCAGTTACGGGTGCTCGTTTAATGTGTGAAGCGTGGATCCAGGCTTTCTTTCCTTGGACTTTAACAGCTGCCTGGGTGGTCAATAATACTTGATAAGGTCCCTCCCACTTGGCACCCAAAGGTTCTTTATGCAACTTTTTCACATACACCCAGACTCCCGGGATGATGTCGTGTCCTCCTTCAGGTGGATTACCCCAAGCTGCCGATACCTGTCGGGAAACAGAACTAATAGCATTGATTAAGTTCTGACAGTATGATAACAAAGTGTCACTCATTAAGTGAACATCAGCTTTTCGTAAATCAATAGTTCCTGGCAGCAACATGGGTCTTCCTGTTATAATTTCAAATGGGCTTAGACCTGTAGTTCTGTTCGGGGGTTGCCCTAATGCTACATAGCACTATTGGTAGTGCCTGGGGCCATGGTGTTCCTTCTTGGTGATATTTGGCAAGCTGTTGTTTCAGAGTTTGATTCATTCGCTCTACTTGTCCTGATGATTGTGGATGATAAGGACAGTGTAAATCCCACGTAATGTTCAGTAACCTACAGACTTCTTGGCAGACAGCACCTGTGACGTGTGTTCCCTGATCTGAGCCAATGCTACTCGGGACTCCCCATCGGGGAATGTAATCCTTACACAAGACCTTTGCAGTGTGATTGGCTGTGGCTCTTTTAGTTGGGACAGCTTCTACCCATCTAGAGAATCTGTCGACCATGACAAGAATGTTTGTGTATCCTTGGCATGAAGGAAGAGATATATAATCAACCTGTAGATGCTGGAATGGTCCGACAGGGGCAGGGGGCCTCAGTTGGGGCATTACCGTGATGGGTCCAGAATTATTTTTCTGGCAGACCACACAGCTACCAGCTGGGCATGTTTTTTAAATCCCCGACCCCACCAGCTTTTCTGGAACCGTGCCGTCACCTGTTATGAGGCCAGTGTCCCCACGAGTGGATCTGTTGGGCTAAAAAAGGCATAAGCGCTTGTGGCGCGACTGGCTTGTCGGTAACTCTTTGTCTCCAGACACCATCTTCGCATAGCTTAATTCCTGCCTCAATCCATGTCCATTTTTCCTCTCGGGAGCACTCGCCTTGCATTGTTTGAAGGTCTCGTGTCAGAGTCCTGAGTGCTTTCAATCTGCACATCTGTGTTGGTTCTTCTGGAGGAACGCCCTGTGAGGCGGTATCTTTAGCTGCCTGGTCGGCTAGGGCAGTTCCCTGTGCTTCCATGGTATTTTCCTTGGTGTGGGCCTTACACTTCAGGATGGACACTTCCTGAGGTAATTGTATGGCCTCCAGTAAGTCTCGGACTTCTTTTCCATTTCGGATAGGTGTACCAGCAGCAGTGAGGAATCCTCTTTTCCGCCATAACATACCAAAGTCGTGAGTGACTCCAAAAGCATAACGCGAATCTGTGTAGACATTAGCTGTCTGTCCTGCTATTCGACATGCTTCTGACAGGGCCCGTAACTCGGCCTGTTGTGCTGACGTTCCTGAGGGTAAACATCCTTTTGCCACTACCTCATATAAGGTTGTAACTGCCCATCCTGCTTTTCTGGTACCATTGTCAACAAAGGAGGAACCATCTGTAAACAGGATGAGGTCTGGGTTGTGCAGAGGCTCCTCTGCTGCTAAGGCTGCTTCTTCTGTTTCTTTTAAAATCTCCACGCAGTCATGCTCTTCACATTCTCCCCCCTCTTGCTCCCTCGATTCTGACATCGGGAGCATAGTTGCGGGATTAACCGGGCTGGCCTGGACGATATGGAGATTAGGAGCTTCCAAAACTGCTGTCCAGCGGGTCCATCTTGCTGCTGTCACCTGAGACATTCTATTCATAGACAGCAAAGCGTGTACGGTGTGGGGACACTTGACAATCAGCTTTTGGTCGAGGACTAGACCCGCAGTGATCATTACCGCTTGACATGTAGCTTCCATGGTCCTTGGGCAACTTCCCCATCCGAGGGCTACCGCATCCAGTTTTGCCGAATAATAGCCAATAGGTCTTTGCCGATCCCCATGTTCTTGTGTCAGTATAGCTGTCATATATCCTTCTTTCTCATGGACAAACAGGGTAAATGGCTTACCACTGTCGGGGATTCCCAGAGCCGGTGCCGAACACAAAGCCTTTTTCAAACTCAGGAAAGCCTCTTGCTGTTCCTTAGTGAGGGTGATGGCTTCTTTAGAGGCACGTTTCCCCTTTAAAATATCATTCAATGGCTGAGCAAGCTGTGTGAGGGAGGCAATCCAATTTCTGTTAAAGTTACACAATCCCAAAAAAGACCTTAGTTCCTGAATAGTGGTGGGTTTTTTAGCAGCCCGAATGGCTGCAGTTCTATCCTGGGTAAGTTCTCTCTTTCCTTGTGAAATATTTTGTCCCAGGTATACAACCTCTTCTTGGGATATTTGTGCTTTGTCGATGCTGGCTTTATGTCCTTTTAGCAAAAGGTGGTCCAGCAAAGCTCGTAAATCTTGTTCATGCTGTTCTTCCGTGTTTGAAGCTAGCAGGATATCGTCTACATATTGGATGACTGTGGATGACAGGGGAGGTAATTCTCGCAAATGGCTTTGTAAAACCATGTGGAGTACCGTAGGGCTGTTGTGGAAACCCTGTGGTAACTGGGTCCAAGTATACTGTTGTCCTTGGACCGTGAAAGCAAACCACTGTCGAACCTCCGGTGCCAGAGGCACCGACCAAAATCCGTTGGCCATATCTATAACCGAGAAATATTTATGTTCCGGTTTGAGGGCATTAAAAATGGTGGAGGGATCTGCGACCAAAGGAGCTTTTTGATCAATACACTGGTTAGCTTTCCTATAATCGACAGTCAAACGCCAAGTCTCATTAGATTTCTGTACCGGCCACACGGGGCTATTGGAGGAGCTATGCGTTTTAATAAGCACCCCTTGTTTCTCCAATTGCTGAATAACCAGTAAGATTCCCGCGATGGCAGTTGGACTGATGGGATACTGTTTAGTGCATGGAGGCTTGGTCCCGGTAAATGACGCAGGCTCCATCTGGAGTAGGCCACAATCGTTCTTATCTTTAGCCCATATCGGGTGTTCCTTCAATTCTTCTTTCTTCAAAGTTCTAATTGACCATGTCACCCGACCATCCTCGAAATGCAACGATGAATCTATTTGGATTAGAACGTCCATTCCCAAAAGGGGTTGATCTACTGGGCCTATCCAGACCGGCGTGGTTAGTTCATGTGGACCCAGCCCTATAAGTACCGGTGTTGTCCTTTTAATTTCCATTTTATGGCCCCCAACTCCAAAGGCTGTACGTGCCCTACCATCCAACGGCAAAAAGTCTCCACATTGTAGGGGTAAGCATGTTAATTCCGCCCCTGTGTCTAAAAGACAGTCCACATCCTTATCGCCCACCCTCACAGTTATATATAGCCCATCTCTCCTTTGTTGTATTAGTGCGAGGAGGGGGGCCAGGGTGGGCTCTAATCGTTTTTTGCTATCCCAAGTAACTCCTTCTGTTGTTGTATTGTCAGTCGCTTAAATGCTTCTATGAGGTCGTTATCTTGTGACAAGCCTGTTTTGTTGGCTGCATTGTATCCCTGGCTGCGTCCTCTTCCCCAGCCACGACCTTGCTGTTTTGCCCTGCACGTCTTGGCCCAGTGACCTTCTTTCCCACAATAATGACATTTTCCGGGTCATTTTCCTAATGACTGTTTATCGGAATCCTGGGATTTCCATCCCATAGCCTGTACAGCTCGGACTTTAGCTCTCATATCCCGATCTAATTGGTTACATCGATCCACCAATGCTGCAAAGGTAGTTCCTCTACCTTCCCAGTCCGGTAACACTACCTGAAGCATTTTGGACAGTTCTGGCTTTAGACCTGCCACGAAAGCTGCTTTCAGGGGTCCAAACACTTGTTCATCCATTTCCTCATCCGTATTATTCATACCCGAATGTTCTAGCCACGTGCATCTAAACCACTCGTCATACTCCAGGACCTCCTCTGTTCCTTTCTGTTGGCAGGCTGCAATTTTTCCCCAGTCTGTCTTAGCTGGACTGAAGGCTTGCAGCCAGTGTTTAATCGCCTCCCATCCTGCATCTAATTCTTGCTCATCCTGCCCCAAAGCTTCATCTACCTTGTCGTGCAATTTTCTTCCCTGTGTTTTTGGCACCATTATGGTCAAAATTTGCACTCCGTCCCAGGGATGAAGTTGATATATATTTCTTAAGCGGTCCAATTGGTCCCACGTTTTTACTCCCCCTTTCTTTGGATTGGGCAATTCCTTGGACCATTTATCAATTTTCTCTGGGTCTGCCGGAGCATGAACTAAGTATTCTCCATACACCCTTCTCTTTGTTTTTTTGGTTCCGCCCTCATCCGCAGTCTCTTCTGATTTGACTACAACTCGTCTTTTTTTAAACGGGGCAAAGCGCACCCCTAATTCTTCATCATCCTCCAACACTGTATTGTCGGAGGATTCAGAAACCGTATCTATTCCTCGGTCGTGTCTTCGGGTTTGCGCTTTTAATTTATCCAAACATGGGTACCCTGGGAATTGATCAATACATTTTCCTTTTCCTATTACTGTCTCTTGACCTAATGATTTTTTCCATTCTTTAATTTCACCTTTAAGATCTTTAACTTCCGCTTCCAGCTTTTCAAGTTCAAGCTTTTTCTGTTGCAGCTGTGCACAAACTGCTTGCAATTGATCCTTTGTACTGGTCAGTTCTCGATCATGTTGGGAACGCATTATAATTTCATTCCAGTTTCGGATCTGGCCCATAACCGCTAGGGACCATCTAGTTCACTCTTTATTTTTCATACGGGTCGTTTTTCCCCAGACCCTTTTAATCTCGTCCAAGGACCATTGTCCTTTGGAGGTTCCATACTTTTGTTCGATCTTAATACAGGTTTTAGATAAGTTGAATTGTTGCTCTATGTATTCTTTCAACTGTTCGAGAATTAAATCTAGCGAAACTTCAGGTGGTGCCTGTCCACCTTTAACAGTTGTAGGCAATTCTTTGTTCTTATCTCCTGCTGCCATTTCTTTACTAGGGTTCTTTACTGGGGTCTCGAGTCATAGGCCTGCTAGCCGATCAATAGGTCGGTGATTAATTAACTAACACACCGCCGAAGTTTAGACGTCTATGGGATCTCGAGCCGACTACCAACCGGAGGGTTTACAAACCGGAGGCTTTCGGAATCGCGTTGAAGGAGAGGCGAATTTAGACTTTTGACCGAGGACTTTTTAAAAAAAAGAGGAGTCCTTACCTCAATATATAGGTCCGATGTCCAAAATTCAGTTTCTTTCCACAGCGATCCTTTTCACAGTGCCAAAATTGTTAGATCTCTTAATTTTAATGAAATACGAACTCCGATGGTAGTTTTAACTTTTTTATCTTGGCAGAGAGCAACAAACTGCTGGCTGATTGACAGTTTCTTTGTCTTACTGAGACACATGGTCAAAATGGCTGTATTTTATACCGGGTTCAATTTACAGAAAAGAACTCGCCTTCTTTGACCTTATTGGCTCAATCAATATTCTTTTAACGTTTTAATTGGCTCGCTACCCAAGATCCGAAAATGTCAAGTTGATTGATGACTTAATGCAATGTGGCCTGTGTTTTTTCACAGCCTGTCTAAATGCAGCCTGTTTGAATTCTCTATCAGTTGACGTACGGAGTCGGGTGTGTATTACAACAAGCTAACGTTGCGGGGAAGTTGCAACCTGTCGCCGATGCCTCCAGAAGCTTGTCTAAGGCTAAGAGGGCCTACAGCATGATTGAGAAAGAGGCATTAGCTAATGTGTTCGGGGTAAAGAAAATGTATCAGTACCTGTCTGGCCTCAAATTTGAGCTGGAAACCAATCACAAGCCCCTCATATCCCTGTTCGCTGAAAACAAGGGGATAAATACGAATACCTCAGCCCTCACACAAAGGTAGGCACTTGTGCTATCAGCGTATAACTATACCATCCGCCACACGCCAGGCACCGAGAACTGTGCGGATGCTCTCAGTCGGCTACCGTTGCCCACCACGGGGGTGGAAATGGCGCAGCCTGCAAACTTGTTGATGGTGGCGCAGCCCGCAGACTTGTTGATGGTCATGGAAGCGTTTGAAAATGATAAATCATCTGTCACAGCCCGCCAGATTAGGACTTGGACCAGTCAAGATCCTCTGCTCTCCCTAGTAAAACACTGTGTACTGCATGGGAGCTGGGCCAGCATCCCCGTTGAAATGCAAGAGCTAATCAAGCCGCTCCAGCGGCGAAAGGACAAGCTGTCCAATCAGGCAGACTGCCTGTTGTGGGGTAACCGCGTAGTGCTACCCAAAAAGGGCAGGGAGACGTTCATCTCAGATCTTCACAGCACACACCCGGGTATAGTAATGATGAAAGCGATAGCCAGATCCCATGTGTGGTGGCCCGGTATCGATTCTGACTTAGAGTCCTGTGTACAGCAATGCAGCGTGTGTGCTCAGTTGAGCAACGCGCCCAGAGAGGCACCACTAAGTTTGTGGTCCTGGCCCTCCAGACCATGTCGACTATGTGGGCCCGTTTCTCGGTAAATGTTCCTGGTGGTGGTGGATGCTTTTTCAAAATGGATTGAATGTGAAATAATGTCGGGAAGCACCGCCACCGCCACCATTGAAAGCCTGAGGGCCATGTTTGCCACCCACGGCCTGCCTGACATACTGGTCAGTGACAACGGGCCATGTTTCACCAGTGCCGAATTTAAAGAATTCATGACCCGCAATGGGATCAAACATGTCACCTCGGCCCCGTTTAAACCAGCCTCCAGTGGGCAGGCAGAGCGGGCAGTACAAACAATCAAACACAGCCTTAAATGAGTCACAGAAGGCTCACTCCAAACCAGTCTGTCCCGAGTACTGCTCAGCTACCGCACGAGACCCCACTCGCTCACAGGGGTGCCCCCGGCTGAGCTACTCATGAAAAGGACACTTAAAACCAGACTCTCGCTGGTTCACCCCAACCTGCATGATCAGGTAGAGAGCAGGCGGCAGCAACAAAATGTAAACGATGGTCGCGCCACTGTGTCACGGGAAATTGATCTGAATGACCCTGTGTATGTGCTAAACTATGGACATGGTCCCAAGTGGATCGCGGGCACAGTGATAGCTAAAGAAGGGAGTAGGGTGTTTGTAGTCAAACTAAACAATGGACAAATTTGCAGAAAGCACCTGGACCAAACAAGGCTGCGGTTCACAGACTGCCCTGAACAACCCACAGCAGACACCACCTTTTTCGAGCCCACAACACACACCCAAAGGATCAACGACACCACCCCGGACCAGGAAATCGAACCCATCACGCCCAACTGCCCACAGCAAGGCCAGGCTCACCCAGCAGCCCTGCAGGGCCAACAACACGCCAGCCCAGCGAGGGCACAGCCAACACACCAGAACAGACATTTGTACCGAGGCGGTCCACCAGGGAAAGAAAGGCTCCCGACTGCCTCACCTTGTAAATAGTTTTCACTTTGACTTTGGGAGGAAGTGATGTTGTGTATCTGTAAAGCATGCACTCCCATGTTCCGCCACCAGGGAGTGCATCCCCTGAAATCCCAAGGGATCCCAGCATCCCGTGGGAGCACTGTATATAAGCCGGCCCCTAAGGCCTGTTCCTCACTCTGGAGTGTCTTAATAAAGACTGAAGTCACTGTTACTTTAACCTCCCTGTGTGCAGTCTCATCTGTGTTCGGAACACAATAGTGACAAATGGCCATCGACCAGAAACATTAATTCTCCTGACCTGCTCAGCATTTCCAGTATTTTGTTTTGATTGCAGATTTCCAGCATCAGCTGTGCTTTGCTTTATAAGTGCATTTGGATCAATGACTCATAGTCAAGAAATGTACATCAACCAGAGAACTGGAACAGGAATTGGGATTTCACCCAAGCAGGTTGAGTTCAGAGTTGACTTAAAATGTGCAACAGTACAGAGGATGCTGGAGCCCGGGGCAACGGGCCAGGGTCCTGGAGCGCATCTGGTGCTCGTGGGACAGTCACCGCGCAAGGCTGCACCTCACCAGCACAGCGAAAACTGCACAAAAAGGAGAAAAAAATGTATCAAACTTAATTTAAAATATTAAGGGTTGGGAGGGAACTGGCCTCCTGTGCGCCTCCCGTTAGCGCCTGCAGGGGGCAGCAGTAACCCCGAACGCCACAATCACTTGCGCCCCGGACCCGAGCTTCGGTCCCACCCCCCCTGCAGTATCGGCGGCCGCCACAGGAGGCACTGTGAGGAAGGCGGGGCGCTGGGGGAGCAGTAATTAAAGGTGATACCACTTGGGTAAGTTAAAAATTTGCTTTGAGCCCTCAGGTGATTTTTTTCCCACCCCCATTTTGTTCGGCCGCGGTTGATCCGCCCTGCGCATTGTCCGAGTGTTTGGGGCGGGTGGTCGCGGATCGCCACTGCTGTCAGCAAGCAGGCGAGTCCAGTTACTGCACAGCCTGCAGCGATGGCCTTTCCCTTTAAGGGAGGGGAGGAGAGTCCGATCCCGACAGCGCTGCACCGCTCCCGCCCATCCTGCCTCAGTGCTCCAAGGAAAGTGGGAGCACTTGGTTTAGCCTCCACTTCCTTCCTGGGTAGTGTCCGGTGATACTTTTGCGCTTATGGCAAGTATAACCTTCCTTAGGTAAGGAGACCAAAACTGTACACAATACTCCAGGTGTGGTCTCACCAGGGCCCGATATAATTGCAGTAAGACGTCTTTACTCTTATACTCAACTCCTCCTGTAATAAAGGCCAACATACCATTTGCTTTAATCACTTGCTGTACCTGCATATTAACTTTCAGTGATTGGTGTACAAGGACACCCAGGTCCCTCTGAACACCAACATTTCCCAATCTGTCACCATTTAAAAAATACTCTGCTTTTCTATTTATCCTACCGAGTGGATAACTTCACATTGATCATCCAAATCATTGATATAGGTTGTGAATAGCTGGGGCCCAAGCACCAATCCTTGCAGCACCCCACTAGTTACAGCCTGCCAACCCGAAAATGACCCGTTTATTCCTACTCTCTGTGTTCTGTCCGCTAACCAATCCCCAATCCATGCTCGTATATTATCCTCAATCCCATGAGACCTAATTTTGTTTAATAACCTCTTGTGTGACATCTTATCGAATGCCTTCTGAAAATGCCAATACACCACATCCACCTTATCTATTCTAGTTACAACCTCAAAAACTCTAATAGATTTGTCAAACATGATTTCCCTTTCATAAATCCATGTTGACTCTGTCCAAACTTATTATTCTTTTCTCAGTGCCCTGTTACCACGTCCTTAATAATAGATTCCAGCATTTTCCCTATGACTAATGTCAGGCTAACTGATCTGTAGTTCCTCATTTTCTCTCTCCCTCCTTTCTTAAATAGCGGGGTTACATTTTCTACCTTCCAATCTGCGGGAACTGTTCTAGAATCTATGGAATTTTGGAAGATAACAATCAATGCATCCACTATTTCTATAACCACAACTTTCAAAACCCTAGGATGTAGGCCATCAGGACCAGGGGATTTATCGGCTTTCAGTCCCATTCATTTCTCCAGTACTATTTTTTTTACTAATACTAATTTCTTTCAGTTCTTCATTCTCGCTAGACCCTTGGTTCTCCATTATTTCCGGCAAGTTTTTTGCCTCTTTTCTGAAGACAGACACAGAGTATTTGTTTAATTTCTCTGCCATTTCCTTGTTCCCCATTATAATGTCTTCTGTCTCGGCCCATAAGGGACCCACATTTACTTTCACTAATCTTTTCCTTTTTACACACCGATAGAAGCTTTTACAGTCTGTGCTTATGTCTCTCGCTGGTTTACTCTCATATTCTCTTTTCCTTTTTTAATCAATTTCTTGGTCCTCCTTTGCTGAATTCTAAAATCCTCCCAATCCTCAGGCTTACTGCTCTTTTTGGCAACATTATAAGCCTCTTCCTTTGATCTAATACTATCTTTAACTTCCCTTGTTAGCCTCGGTTGGACCACTTTTCCTCTGGGGTTTTTGTGCATTAAAGGAATGTACATTATGTATTAATCCTTTAAATGCTATCCATTACTTGTCCATCGTCATACCTTTTAATGTAGTTTCCCAAATTACCTGAGCCAACTCGCCCCTCATACCCATGTAGTTCGCTTTGTTTACACTTAAGACTCTCGTTTCGGATTCAACTAAATCATTTTCAAACTCAATATAAAATGCTATCATATTATGGTCACTCTTCCCTAAGGACCCCTTTACTACAAGGTTATTAAGGCTTGCCTCATCGTCCTCACCAAGAAACCAGGACTCTGCCATGGGATGGAGGGACGGAACATCACGAAGAACTGAACTTTGCTTTTCCACCCCAATACGGACCGCAACTCAAACTGGGACTGGAATACTGCATCGGCAGCACACAGCCAGGAGTCATGTCGTACAGGAAGCTGCAAGCAAGTCCACGGGCAATCTGGGTGAGCATTGTCCACATCCTTAAGACCAAATTAGCTGTGTGAAGGGGCATTGTATGTCCTAGCCAAACCATAGGGGTTTAGTCTGGGAAGGTTCTTTTCTTGTGTACTGTATATTAGGCGAGCGGTGGCCATGGAGATGCGTGGAGGCCACTCCAGAGAGCAGTGCGAGCTAGTGCAGCGGTGCGATGGCAGCGAAGAGTGACGTCAGCGAGGTGCAGGTCGGTGATTGGAGCGTGGGCAGACACAGCAGGAGCGGCGAGGTCGGGGGTGAAGGAGCGGCGAGAGATTGTGGAGGCACGTGATCGGGGCCCAGGAGCGCCGTGAGTTTGGGGCCAGGGGCCCAGGGGGCAGCACGGACCAGCCCACACTGCGATATGTGTGCGTACTAGTTCCGTGCAGCAGAGCTGGTCTCCAGTTGTCTTGGGTAATCCTTGCCACTGGACCAAGACCTAGCTCTGTCAAGCCCGTGTGGTGGCTGGTGTGCAACGGTCACCCCACGTTAAAAAAATTCACGCACAGGCATCTTCCACCCTTCAGGATGTAGTTCGGGACCTTCTTTTGAAACATCTGTGAACTCATCTTTTTTCTTGCCGTGGAAGCAAGTCATCATGGTTTCGAGGAATCACTTATGATGATGATTAATTAATCTTTTCACGTTTCACAATCCTAGATCTAAATCGCCTGTTCCCTAGTTGGTTCCCCAACATATTGATCCAGAAAACTATCTTGTAAACATTCCATGAATTCGTCCTCCACACTATTACTGCAGATTTGGTTTGCCCAATCTATATGTAGATTAAAGTCCCCATGATTACTGTATTACTCGTTACATATATTTATAATTTCCTAATGTATACTGTATCCTACATTACCACTACTGTTTGGGGCCTATAAACAACTCCCGCCAATGTTTTCTACACCTTGCTGTTTCTTAGCTTCACCCAAACTGGTTCTACTTTTTGATTTTCGGAACCAAGATTCTTTCTCTCTATGTCTTTATCCCACCTTTTATTATCAGGGCTACACCTCCTCCTTTTCCATTCTGCCTATCTCTTCTAAAAGTTAAGTACCCTGGAATTAAGAGGTTGTTAAAAGCCAATTAAACACCATTTTTCGCTGCACTTAACATTTTTCCAGCTTTTTTAGGCGGTTCACGGCGCTCGGGGATCACGTCTGGTAAGTAGGTCAGGTGTTCCATCAGTATTGATTCTTCTGGACAGCTGACAGCTGCAAAAGTGGTATAAAAGCTAGCATTTCACAGCTGTTCACTTTCCAATCTCAGAAGCTGGAGCCTTCAGGATTTGGACAATAAATTTGAGCAGGTTGGAAGTGTTTGGAGTAAATTCTCTATCCAGTGCCACCTCCTTGGAGCAACCTCTCTCACCATTGACAGATCACTTCTGTCATCTCAACCTCACCTGCCATCTAGTCCATCAGCATCGGCGCCCTTGAAAAAAATCTCACCTTGGTCCTCAGAATCCCACTACGATCAACCCCAACACCAGCAGCACCAGGCACACCAGCAGCACCACCAACAACACAAACCTTCTCCTCAATCACCTGATGCTGCACAGGACACAAGGCATCAGCACCCGAGCCCATTGCTGCCCGGGACGCCAGGGATAGCTTCACCATGGCCACATTTACATCACTTGACGCTGTATACCCTGCCACATGGTGCACCAGGTTGGCACCACCCCACACCAGCACCATAAAGCATCCCTGCAATGCCCAAGCCATTCCTTTCACACTCAGCACCAATGTGGGGGGTACCCTTATGTTTCACCATTCATTGCAACTCACTAATCCACTTCCAAAGGTGTACATAAATCTGTCCAAGAAATGTTGAAAATAAAGATTTCAATGTTTGACAACACATTAACAGAAACTTTACATGAATATTGGCGATAACACCCAAGTGCCTACCCTTGTGTGTTGTTAGTTGGTATGATTGGACAAGGATGAGGGTGAGTGTGAGGGGTGGCTAGTGAGATTGGGAACTGATAATGTAAATAGAGAGGGATGGGTGGAGGTGCAAGGTAAGTTGGCGCAAGTAAGGATGTGCAGGGGTAGGGTAGGGAAGGCAGAGTGATGGGGATGTGATGAGGGACACAGCAGGAGGAGGTTGAGTGTGGCTTTGCAGTAGTGTTTTGTGATCCAATGAGATCATTGAAAGGTTTGCACCACTGCAGCCTAGTCCACCTGACCACATCCCTGCTTGTGCCCTCCTGTGCAATGTGCAACCAGGCTGCGTTGGTGTCTTGGGGAGATCTCTTCCGCCCATTATAAGGGAAGAGAACCTCCCTGTGTGCTGTGGCTCCCTCCATAAGCATCTGGAGGGAATTGTGGGAGAGCCTGGGTGCAGCCATGTCGAACACTGACAGCACAACTGTCAAAATGAATGTGGCCATGGTCCCTTTAAGGAAACCGCCTGATGACGCGTCATCAAATGATATCCTCAGACCCGCTTCCTTTTAATTGGCCGGGAACCTTGCAGGGCGGGCTTAACAAGCCCCATTGATGGAAAATCACTTGGAGAGAGCCGGCTGCAGCCAACAGCGGGTGATGTCCCGTCGGCAGTTTGCAATGAAGAGGTCTAGAGAGGGTAAGAGGCCAGAGGGAGGGGTCCAGGTAGAGCGAGAATTCTGAAAACGGGAGAAAGGGTCAGCTGTGCGGGGGGGAAGACTCCTGGCCAAAGTCGTGGGCACGGAGCCGAAGGCGGCGGACAAAGAGCTCACCGTCGTGCCGAGCTGGAAATTCATTGAGGTGGGGGAAAGGAGATGAAGCTCAGGCCTTTGCTGAGAACTGATCGTTCGGGGTCCGAGAGGGGAGGGTCAGAGGGGATAGTGAAAACACGGCAGGGGGTGAGATTGGAAGAAGGGATGGGATCAGAGGGAAGTGTGGGGGAAGAAGGTTCCGGAGGGGCGTTGGTGTCCAAGAGTTGTTGAAGTTTACGATCCTTGACACCCGAAAGGAAGGTAGAAAAAGCCAGATGAGGCGAAGGATGAAATGGAACTGTGGACCCTGGGTTAAATGTAATATTGTCTCTCTGATTTTGTGTTCTGTTCCTGGAGAAGTGAACCCCAGTATTTTGGTTGCACTCTTTATGGCCTTTTCAATGTGTGTTTCTGCCTTTAGCGATTTATGTCTCTGTATTCCCAGATCGTGGCTCCTCTTTCCCATTTAGTTTCTCACCATCCAAAGATCGAGGGGCCTGTTCATTCCTCTTACCAAAACGAACCACCTCTCACTTCACTGCACGGAATGTAATTTGTTACTCCACAAGTTTGTTTCCTGCATTTTGATACAGCCCTCCACATTATCAGTTATATCCCCCAATTTGGTATTATTTGCAAATTTCAATAACTCCGGTGCCCAAAGAAGCTTCCTGACCTCAGACCACCGGTCAAGGTCAGTGAATGCATCTTCAAAAGCCGTCTCCAACCAACTGTACTATTAGGCTCACACACTGCTCAATGCACGACCCCCAATCACTCATCTACCAACAATCTGCACCAATCACGAGGCACATCTCCCATTCCTAGTATCACCTCACCCCCTTGGAGGAGATGGTGCAGGCCATTCTCGGTAGGAGCATGGCTGAGCCCTTGGCCGGCAGTGGGGCTGAAAGGATACAAGGTGCTGGTATCCCCATACGTTATCCTCCTTCTGGCAAGCACCTCTTGCTTTCCCGCCCTCCCGTCAGCACAGTGCCACCCTTGTGCCTTCCTCTTTTCACACACCCAAGAAATGCAGCCTATCCAGCCAGTGGGTCAGCAAGAAGCGGCCTGCCCAGCTAGTGGGACCAGAGGTGGTTGATTCTATCCCAGATATCCCGGCCACAAAGGGGGTGTCTGGGATGCATCCTTCTGTCCGATTGCTCCTCTCCGGTTTCCTGCTCTCCTGTGTCTTCCTCTTCCCTCTGTGGGCGGACGCTGTATGTTCGAAATGACAGCGTGTCGACCTGAGACGTGAACTCCGCGGATGTTACGCGACCTGCTGCGTATTCGCAGCATGTTCGGTCTTCTCAAAGGCCTTCCTTTACCATCCGAGCCCTTGCAAACATCCAGCAGCACTCCCTACACACTTTAATACACTATTCACATCTATTGCAGCAAGCTAACACTTCAATAAAACAAAAAAATTTCCAGTCCAAACCCTTCCATTCAAACTTAGCTGACTGATGTGGGTGTCCCTTTAAGAGCTGCAAACATCGTCCCTGCCAGCATTTGTCAGCCCACTCGCAACTATTCTAACAAAATATGAATATTCATTATTTCGCTCTGCATTATAGCGAGTGTGCCCACTTGTACCCAGCTCGTGCCCATAAGGTGAAAATGCCTTTAAACTTTTGTGAGTTGGATGTTTGCTGAAAAACAGTCAAAATGGGATTGAAATGTGGAAACGGGTGTTCTTATCTCGCCTCTGTTTTACTTCCTCATAATATACGTAACATATCCTGACGCAGATTGGGTGGAACACATTTGGCAGTAGAAACGGAAACAAGGATTGTAAGTTTCTGAACAATATGGAAGTGGGAGGAGAGCAGCCAAGTGAGAATGAGTTGGTGAGGTACAGGGTGTGGCTGTGTTTACCAGCACAAGATGGAACATAGAATCTCAGCCTGTCACGTGGCAGCTCTGGTTGGAACAATCGAAAACTAACCCCACTGCCATTCAATGTGGACAGAGTCAAGGACTGGAGAATTGTGGCAACCATGGATAAACTGTAGCAAGCCTTGGGACACAGCACCAGCAGAGGCACCTTGGAATGCGGATGAATAAATCACTGTAACTAACAGCCATAAGCAGGCCACCCCGATTCCCATCGCTCCACCATTGGTGGTCGTGCCTTCTGTTGCCTGGGCCCCAAGCTCTGGAGCTCCCTCCCCAAACCTCTCCGCCTCTCTCTCCTCCATTAAGTCGCTCCTTAAAACCTCCCTCTTTGATCCAGCTTTTGATCACCTGTCCTAATTTCTCCTTATATGGCTCGGTGTTAAAATTTTATTTTTTTGATCACACCCCTGTGAAGCACCTTGGGACATTTTATTATGCTAAAGGCACTATGTCAGTACAGGTTGTTGCTAGACATTACAGGGGTGATAGTGAGCTTGTATGGAGTAGTTCAGCCTCACTGGAGTACTGAACTGTGGTCGCCCATCATCATAGGCGGTCCCTCGGAATCGAGGAAGACTTGCTTCCACTCCTGAAGTGAGTTCTTTGGTGGCTGAACAGTCCAACACGAGAGCCACAGACCCTGTTACAGGTGGGACAGATAGTCGTTGAGGGGAGAGGTGGGTGGGACTGGTTTGCCGCACGCTCCTTCCGCCACCTGCACCTGATGTGGTCATCACTGCTGCAAGGGCAGGCAGACCTTTGAGTGGATGCGGGGATTAGACACCCAGGTTATGACGAGAGAAAGTGGGAATGTTTGCACTGGAGAAAAGAAGACTTGGAGATGTTCCCAACGTTTTCAAGGTACGGAGGGGTAGAGACAACCTCAATAAATTACTTGACACCATCACAGGACACATATTCAGGAGAAGGGGCCAGTCTCGATGAAGTGCTTTACGCAGAAGGAGTGAGACCATGTCAAGCAGACCGTCCAGACAGTCGGCAACTGCCCACTCTCGGCCTTCGAAGCAGTTGCTCATCGCTTTCCCACATTCGCCAAATGACCCTGTGCCGTGTCATCAGAACACAAGAAATAGGAGCCAGAGTCGGCCATTCAGCCCCTCGAGCCTGCTCCGCCATTCAATGAGATCATGGCTGATCTGAACTTGGCCTCAACTCCACTTCCCTGCCCACTCCCCATAACCCTTGACTCCCTTATTGCTCAAAAATCTGTCTATCGCTGCCTTAAATTTATTCAATGACCCAGCCTCCACAGCTCTCTGGGGCAGAGAATTCCACAGGTTTACAACCCTCTGAGAGAAGACATTCCTCCTCGTTTCTGTGTTAAATGGGCGGCCCCTTATTCTGAAACTATGTCCCCTAGTTTTATATTCCCCATGAGGGGAAACATCCTCTCTGCATTTACCCTCTGGTAGACGAGCGACCAGCTGGAGAGAATGTTGTTAGATGATCTATGGTGCAGAATTGTTGCTGGAGCAAAGAACGAGAGTTCGAACGTTTTTCCAGTATCTGAGCTGCAAAGCTCTTTGGATGAATTCTTAGAGCATGGAAGTATGTGTGAAAGGGTTGTTTGTCAGGATGACTGGGAGCTGCTCAGGACATCTGTGATTAACAGCATAGTGTTACATTCTGAGCGACAATACCCTGGTGTTAGACAAACTAATTTGAAGCATTTTACTGCATACATTTTAAACTGTTGTTTTATAGATGTTATATACTTTAAGTAAGGATTGGACAAAATCCCCCTCAGAATCTTATATATTTCAATAAGATCACCTCTCATTCTTCTAAACTCCAAGGAGTATAGGACCAACCTGCTCAACCTTTCTTCATATGACAACCCCCTCATAGAAACATAGAAACATAGAAACATAGAAAATAGGTGCAGGAGTAGGCCATTCGGCCCTTCTAGCCTGCACCGCCATTCAATGAGTTCATGGCTGAACATGCAACTTCAGTACCCCCTTCCTGCTTTCTCGCCATACCCCTTGATCCCCCGAGTAGTAAGGACTTCATCTAACTCCCTTTTGAATATATTTAGTGAATTGGCCTCAACTACTTTCTGTGGTAGAGAATTCCACAGGTTCACCACTCTCTGGGTGAAGAAGTTTCTCCTCATCTCGGTCCTAAATGGCTTACCCCTTATCCTCAGACTGTGACCCCTGGTTCTGGACTTCCCCAACATTGGGAACATTCTTCCTGCATTTAACCTGTCTAAACCCGTCAGAATTTTAAACGTTTCTATGAGGTCCCCTCTCATTCTTCTGAACTCCAGTGAATACAAGCCCAGTTGATCCAGTCTTTCTTGGTAGGTCAGTCCCGCCATCCCGGGAATCAGTCTGATGAATCTTCGCTGCACTCCCTCAATAGCAAGAATGTCCTTCCTCAGGTTAGGAGACCAAAACTGTACACAATACTCCAGGTGTGGCCTCACCAAGGCCCTGTACAACTGTAGCAACACCTCCCTGCCCCTGTACTCAAATCCCCTCGCTATGAAGGCCAACATGCCATTTACTTTCTTAACCGCCTGCTGTACCTGCATGCTAACCTTCAATGACTGATGTACCATGACACCCAGGTCTCGTTGCACCTTCCCTTTTCCTAATCTGTCACCATTCAGATAATAGTCTGTCTCTCTGTTTTTACCACCAAAGTGGATAACCTCACATTTATCCACATTATACTTCATCTGCCATGCATTTGCCCACTCACCTAACCTATCCAAGTCACTCTGCAGCCTAATAGCATCCTCCTCGCAGCTCACACAGTCACCCAACTTAGTGTCATCCGCAAATTTGGAGATACTGCATTTAATCCCCTCGTCTAAATCATTAATGTACAATGTAAACAGCTGGGGCCCCAGCACAGAACCTTGCGGCACCCCACTAGTCACTGCCTGCCATTCTGAGAAAAGTACCCGTTTACTCCTACTCTTTGCTTCCTGTCTGACAACCAGTTCTCAATCCACGTCAGCACACTAACCCCAATCCCATGTGCTTTTACTTTGCACATTAATCTCTTGTGTGGGACCTTGTCGAAAGCCTTCTGAAAGTCCAAATATACCACATCAACTGGTTCTCCTTTGTCCACTTTACTGGAAACATCCTCAAAAAATTCCAGAAGATTTGTCAAGCATGATTTCCCTTTCACAAATCCATGCTGACTTGGACCTATCATGTCACCATTTTCCAGATGCACTGCTATGACATCCTTAATAATTGATTCCATCATTTTACCCACTACTGAGGTCAGGCTGACCGGTCTATAATTCCCTGTTTTCTCTCTCCCTCCTTTTTTTAAAAGTGGGGTTACATTGGCTACCCTCCACTCCATAGGAACTGATCCAGAGTCAATGGAATGTTGGAAAATGACTGTCAATGCATCCGCTATTTCCAAGGCCACCTCCTTAAGTACTCTGGGATGCAGTCCATCAGGCCCTGGGGATTTATCGGCCTTCAATCCCATCAATTTCCCCAACACAATTTCCCGACTAATAAAGATTTCCCTCAGTTCCCCCTCCTTACTAGACCCTCTGACCCCTTTTATATCCGGAAGGTTGTTTGTATCCTCCTTAGTGAATACCGAACCAAAGTACTTGTTCAATTGGTCTGCCATTTCTTTGTTCCCCGTTATGACTTCCCCTGATTCTGACTGTAGGGGACCTACGTTTGTCTTTACTAACCTTTTTCTCTTTACATACCTATAGAAACTTTTGCAATCCACCTTAATGTTCCCTGCAAGCTTCTTCTCGTACTCCATTTTCCCTGCCCTAATCAAACCCTTTGTCCTCCTCTGCTGAGTTCTAAATTTCTCCCAGTCCCCAGGTTCGCTGCTATTTCTGGCCAATTTGTATGCCACTTCCTTGGCTTTAATACTATCCCTGATTTCCCTAGATAGCCACGGTTGAGCCACCTTCCCTTTTTTATTTTTACGCCAGACAGGAATGTACAATTGTTGTAATTCATCCATGCGGTCTCTAAATGTCTGCCATTGCCCATCCACAGTCAACCCCCAAAGTATCATTCGCCAATCTATCCTAGCCAATTCACGCCTCATACCTTCAAAGTTACCCTTCTTTAAGTTCTGGACCATGGTCTCTGAATTTACTGTTTCATTCTCCATCCTAATGCAGAATTCCACCATATTATGGTCACTCTTCCCCAAGGGGCCTCGCACAATGAGATTGCTAATTAATCCTCTCTCATTACACAACACGCAGTCTAAGATGGCCTCCCCCCTAGTTGGTTCCTCAACATACTGGTCTAGAAAACCATCCCTTATGCACTCCAGGAAATCCTCCTCCACCGTATTGCTTCCAGTTTGGCTAGCCCAATCTATGTGCATATTAAAGTCACCCATTATAACTGCTACACCTTTATTGCATGCACCCCTAATTTCCTGTTTGATGCCCTCCCCAACATCCCTATTACTGTTTGGAGGTCTGTACACAACTCCTACTAACGTTTTTTGCTCTTTGGTGTTCTGCAGCTCTACCCATATAGATTCCACATCATCCAAGCTAATGTTTTTCCTAACTATTGCATTAATCTCCTCTTTAACCAACAATGCTACCCCACCTCCTTTTCCCTTTACTCTATCCTTCCTGAATGTCGAATACCCCTGAATGTTGAGTTCCCAGCCCTGATCATCCTGGAGCCATGTCTCCGTAATCCCAATCACATCATATTTATTAACATCTATTTGCACAGTTAATTCATCCACTTTATTACGGATACTCCTTGCATTAAGACACAAAGCCTTCAGGCTTGTTTTTTTAACACCCTTTGTCCTTTTAGAATTTTGCTGTACAGTGGCCCTTTTTGTTCTTTGCCTTGGGTTTCTCCGCCCTCCACTTTTCCTCATCTCCTTTCTGTCTTTTGCTTTTGCCTCCTTTTTGTTTCCCTCTGTCTCCCTGCATTGGTTCCCATCCCCCTGCCATATTAGTTTAAATCCTCCCCAACAGCACTAGTAAACACTCCCCCTAGGACATTGGTTCTGGTCCTGCCCAGGTGCAGACCGTCCGGTTTGTACTGGTCCCACCTCCCCCAGAACCGGTCCCAATGCCCCAGGAATTTGAATCCCTCCCTGCTGCACCACTGCTCAAGCCACGTATTCATCTGCGCTATCCTGCGATTCCTACTCTGACTATCACGTGGCACTGGTAGCAATCCCGAGATTACTACTTTTGAGGTCCTACTTTTTAATTTAGCTCCTAGCTCCTTAAATTCGTTTCGTAGGACCTCATCCCTTTTTTTACCTATGTCGTTGGTACCAATGTGCACCACAACAACTGGCTGTTCTCCCTCCCATTTCAGAATGTCCTGCACCCGCTCCGAGACATCCTTGATCCTTGCACCAGGGAGGCAACATACCATCCTGGAGTCTCGGTCGCGGCCGCAGAAACGCCTATCTATTCCCCTCACCATTGAATCCCCTATCACTATTGCTCTCCCACTCTTTTTCCTGCCCTCCTGTGCAACATCTCAGGAATCAACCTCGTGAACCTTCTCTGAACTGCCTCCAATGCAAGTATATCCCTCCTTAAATACGGAGACCAAAACTGTACGCAGTACTCCAGGTGTGGCCTCACCAATGCCCTGTACAGTTGTAGCAGGATTTCTCTGCTTTTATACTCTATCCCCCTTGCAATAAAGGCCAACATTCCATTGGCCTTCCTGATCACTTGCTGTACTTGCATACTAACTTTTTGTGTTTCTTGCACAAGGCCCCCCAAATTCCACTCACTTAGCCTGTCTATATCTCTCTGTAGATTCTTTGTGTCCTCCTCACAATTTGCTTTCCCACCCATCTTTGTATCATCACCAAACTTGGCTACATTACACTTGGTCCCTTCATCCAAGTCATTAATATAGATTGTAAATAGTTGAGGCCCCAGCACTGATCCCTGCGGCATCCCACCAGTCACTGTTTGCCAACCTGAAAATGACCCATTTATCCCGACTCTCTGTTTTCTGTTAGTTAGCCAATCCTCTGTCCATGCTAATATATTACCCCCAACCCCGTGAGCTCTTATTTTGTGCAGTAACCTCTTATGTGGCACCTTATCGAATGCCTTCTGGAAATCCAAATACACCACATCCACTGGTTCTCCTTTATCCACTCTGCTCGTTACATCTTCAAAGAACTCCAGCAAATTTGTCAAACAAGATTTCCCTTTCATAAAACCATGCTGACTCTGCTTGATTGTATTATGATTTTCTAAATGTCCTGCTACTGCTTCCTTAATAATGGACTCTGGCATTTTCCCAACGACAGATGTTAGGTCAACTGGTCTATAGTCTTCTGCTTTCTGTCTGCCTCCTTTCTTAAATAGGGGAGTTACATTTGCAGTTTTCCAGTCCACTGGGACCTCTCCAGAACTCAGGAAATTTTGGTAGATTGCAACCAATGCATCCACTATCTCTGCAGCCTCTTCTTTTAAGACCCTAGGATGCAAGGCATCAGGTCCAGGGGACTTGTCCACCTTTAGTTTGCCTCGTACTTTATCTCTAGTGATAGTGATTGTTTTAAGTCTCTTTCCTCCCCCACCCCCACCCCTGCAATAGCCTCTTGATTATCAATTATTGGGATGCTTTTAGTGTCCTCTACCATGAAGACCGATACAAAATATTTGTTCAAAGTCTCTGCCATTTCCTGTTTCCCATTATTAATTCTCCAGTCTCACCCTCTAAGGGACCAACATTTACTTTGTCTGTTTTTATATTTCTTGCTAGTTTACTCTCATATGCTACCTTCTCTGTCTGCATCATTTTTTTAGTTGTCCTTTGCTGGTTTCTGAACATTTCCCAATCCTCTGGCCTTCCACTGTTCTTTGCAACATTGTATGCCTTTGTTTTCAATCTGATACCGTCCTTTACTTCCTTAGTTAGCCACGGATGGTTCATCCTTCTCTTAGCATCTTTATTTCTCACTGGAATAAATCTTTGCTGAGATATGAAATATCTCCTTAAAGTTTGCCACTGCATTTCTACAGTCTTACCCTTTAATATATTTTCCCAGTCCGCTTTAACCAACTCTGGCTTCATCACCTTTATTTAAGTTCAGGACACTAGTTTGAGACCTAGCTTTCTCACCCTCAAACTAAATTTGAAATTCGACCCCGTGATAGTTGCATCGGTTCCAGGGGATCTGGCACTCACTCCGACAGTGTTCAATAACTTCAGCGTTTACAGCAGCGGCAACAGAAAGCGGTTTGCATTGAACGCGAGCAGCGCTGGCTATGCTCAGGAAACCAGGTCCACAGGCGGCCTGACCAGCACACCCCCAAAATGGTCAGCCCCTTCCCCGATCGCCCCCCCCAATCACCCCCACTGACCCCCCCAATTTCCCCCACTGACACCGCCCCGATCGCCCCCCAATCACCCCCACTGATCTCCCAATCACCCCCACTGACCCCCCCGATCTCCCCCACTGAAACCCCCCGATCGCCCCCAATCACCCCCACTGATCTCCCAATCATCCCCACTGACCCCCCCCAATTTCCCCCACTGACACCGCCCCGATCGCCCCCCAATCACCCCCACTGATCTCCCAATCACCCCCACTGACCCCCCCGATCTCCCCCACTGACACCCCCCGATCACCCCCAATCACCCCCACTGATCTCCCAATCACCCCCACTGACACCCCCCGATCGCCCCCAATCACCCCCACTGATCTCCCAATTACCCCCACTGACACCCCCAATTTCCCCACTGACACCGCCCCCCAATCACCCCCACTGATCTCCCAATCATCCCCACTGACCCCCCCGATCACCCCCACTGACAGCCCCCGATCGCCCCCAATCACCCCCACTGACCCCCGATCGCCTCCACTGACACCCCCGATCTCCCCCACTGACCCCCGATCGCCCCCAATCACCCCCACTGACCCCCGATCGCCTCCACTGACACCCCCAATCTCCCCCACTGACACCCCCGATCGCCCTCAATCACCCCCACTGACACCCGATCGCCTCCACTGACACCCCCGATCTCCCCCACTGAAACCCCCCGATCGCCCCCAATCACCCCCACTGACACCCCCCGATCTCCCCCACTGAAACCCCCCGATCGCCCCCACTGATCTCCCAATCACCCCCACTGACACCCCCCGATCTCCCTCAATCACCCCCACTGACACCCCCGATCTCCCCCACTGAAACCCCCCGATCGCCCCCACTGATCTCCCAATCACCCCCACTGACACCCCCCGATCTCCCTCAATCACCCCCACTGACACCCCCGATCTCCCCCACTGAAACCCCCCGATCGCCCCCACTGATCTCCCAATCACCCCCACTGACACCCCCCGATCTCCCTCAATCACCCCCACTGACACCCCCAATCTCCCCCACTGAAACCCCCCGATCGCCCCCACTGATCTCCCAATCACCCCCACTGACACCCCCGATCTCCCCCAATCACCCCCACTGACACCCGCCGATCGCCCCCAATCACCCCCACTGACCCCCGATCGCCTCCACTGACACCCCCGATCTCCCCCACTGACACCCCCCGATCGCCCCCAATCACCCCCACTGACACCCGATCTCCCCCACTGACACCCCCCGATCGCCCCCAATTACCCCCACTGACACCCGATCGCCTCCACTGACACTCCCGATCTCCCCCACTGACCCCCGATCGCCCCACTGACACCTCCCGATCGCAACCCCCAATCACCCCCACTGATCTCCCAATTGCCCCCACGGACCACCCAATTTCCCCTACTGACCCCCGATCATCCTCACGGACCCCCAAATTTCCCGCACTGACCCCTCCTTATCGCCCCCACTGACCCCCCCGATCGCCCCCACTGACCCCCCCGATCGCCTCCACTGACCCCCCCCCCCGATCGCCCCCCATTCCTCCCCCACCCCGATTGCCAGCGCTTAGCTCACCCCCGATCGCCGGTACAGCCCCCACTCCAGAGAGCTGCCTTAACCCACTCTCTGTCGCTCCCCTCCTGATCGATCACCTCGCTTCCCCAGTCGCCCCCTCCCAACACCCACCTGAGGGGCACTGCCGGTAATGCAGCATTCCCAAATTCCAATGCACATCCCTGCGAGCTGTCTGGGAACGCCCATCAGGTGTAAATGAGGCCCATTATCACCGGGCCTCAGGATAGGGACTGAGTTTGCCCATTTCTAGGCCAAGTTCTAGAGGATGATTAATGGATGATCAATGCAAACATGCCGGATTGTCCGGGCAGGCTTCTCACAGAGATAGACAACAAACAGAAGGTTGCTGCCTGAAATTAGGTGCAATCCACAGAGTGAAAGGAGCAGCAAGTCACTTGCATTTGGAGGAGCCATAATGAGTTCAGGGAGGCACAGTTCTGGTCAAAAACAATATAGCGGCTCTGGAGATGGTCAAAAAAAGATTGACAAGGATGATACCAGAACGGAAAGGTTAAAACTATTCATCATCATCATAGGCAGTCCCTCGAAACCACATCAAACAGTTCACGGGTGTTTCAATGATCGACCTAAAATTCCAGATTCAAACTAAATCTTGAAGGGTGGAAGATGCCTGTGGGTGGATTTTTTTAAACGTGTGGTGACCGTTGCACACCAGCCACCACACGGGCTTGAGAGCGAGGTCTTGGTCCAGTGGTAAGGATTAACCAGGACGACTGGAGACCAGCTCTGCTGCACGGACCTAGTGTTCACATATCGCAGTGTGGGCTGGGCCCGTGCTGCCTCTGGGCCCTCGCCTCTTCTGGCATAGAACTGACGCCTCTCCTGGGCCCCGATCACGTCCCTCTACAGTCTCTCACTGCTCCGTCGCCCCGACCTCGCTGCTCCTGCTGTACCTGCCCACGCTCCAATCACTGACCTAGACCTTGATAATGTCCCTTTTCACTGCCGTTGCTCTCCTGCCCCAGCACGTGCTGCTCCCTGGAGAGGTACACCGCCACGCTGCTCCTTCCGCTCCCCGGCCTGCTCCGATGGTGCTAAAACTATTAGGAAATAGTGAACAGGCTGGGTCTTTTTTCTCTAAAAGAGAGAAGGCCGAGGGGTGACATGATAGAGGCCGTTAAAATTATGAAAGGGTTGGATAGGGTAGACGTAGAGAAGATGTTTCCATTTGTGGGAGAGACCAAAACTGGAGGCCATCAATATAAGATTGTCACTAATTCAGGAGAAACTTCTTTACCCAGAGAGGGGTGAGAATGTGGAACTCGCTGCCACAGGGAGGGGTTGAGGCAAATAGTATCAATGCATTTAAGGGGAAGCTGGATGAACACATGGGGGAGAAAGGAATAGAGGGATATGGTGATGGGGTGAGATGGAGAGGGGTGGGAGGGGGCTGGTGTGGAGCATAAACCCCGGCACGGAGCGTTTTCTGGGCTGCACATTCGATGCTACATTGGTCTTCGCCTGTCTGCAAGTTGAGCTGCAGCCATGCTGAAATGGCAACAGGAGGTGTTGCGACTCAAGGTTCGGGGCCCCATTGCCAGGTGCATGGTAATATGGCACTATTGCCGTAAGGTGAGTCGTTGGTCCCTGTACAGTTCAGGGGCTTCAGGGTCTCGAGGGTGGGGAGCAGATGTTTAAGGTCAGTACACTGTGCTGGTGGGGTGAGGGTGGGTGACTGCTGGACTCACTGGGGAGAAATTCGGGAATGGCCATTTGTGGGTGAGAGGCGAGCCCCAGATATTGGGCCTCCAGCCTCGTTAGACTGAAGAAGGTGGTGTGGGAGGAGGCCACGTTGGTAAGTTCTGTATGTCAGGCTCCCCAAGTCCCGAAAACAGAGGGAATGGTGAGAAAATGGCCAAGATACCTGACCGGTCGTGTACAAAGGCAAATGAGACGTAAACAAAACTGTTCGTAAACACTAACACCACATAATACACAATAAAACATCGACATGTATCGGGAACAGATGAAGAAAATTACAGCTGCTGTGGGAGCAGCTTAATGGGTGGAATGTATTTGCTTTGTGGGCTCTTTGCTTAAGAATTTATCATCCCGAGGGGCAGCACACGTCACATTGCTATTAATAACTAGTTGGTTTATTAACAAAGGTTTAACAATCACACTACACATTGCCAGTTCATCCACTAGGCTCACAACTGCATACCTCATCGTGGATGGCCTAAACCCAACTGGCTGGGGTTTTATTGAGTCTTGTGAACATTATGTGAGGTAATAATGGGAAAAGAGTCAGAGGATGTCGAAGAATGTCTTCTTCTTCGGCAGTCCCTCGGATCGAGGATGACCTGCTTCCACGCCAAAAAGGGATGAGTTCAATGAGTTCACAGGTGTTTCAATGAAGGACCTAATATTCCAGGTCCCGAACTGTATTGGATTGGACGTGCAACTGGATCGTAGGAATCGCAGGATAGCTCAGATGAATACGTGGCTTGAGCAATGGTGCAGCAGGGAGGGATTCAAATTCCTGGGGCATTGGAACCGGTTCTGGGGGAGGTGGGACCAGTACAATCCGGACGGTCTGCACCTGGGCAGAATCGGAACCAATGTCCTCGGGGGGAGTGTTTGCTAGTGCTGTTGGGGAGGAGTTAAACTAATATGGCAGGGGGATGGGAACCAATGCAGGGAGATAGAGGGAAACAAAAAGGAGGCAAAAACAAAAGACAGAAAGGAGATGAGGAAAAGTGGAGGGCAGAGAACCCCAAGGCAAAGAACAAAAAGGGCCATTGTACAGCAAAATTCTAAAAGGACAGAGGGTGTTAAAAAAACAAGCCTAAAGGCTTTGTGTCTTAATGCAAGGAGTATCCGCAATAAGGTGGATGAATTAACTGTGCAAATAGATGTTAACAAATATGATGTGATTGGGATTACGGAGACGTGGCTCCAGGATGATCAGGGCTGGGAACTCAACATCCAGGGGTATTCAACATTCAGGAAGGATAGAATAAAAGGAAAAGGAGGTGGGGTAGCATTGCTGGTTAAGGAGGAGATTAAGGCAATAGTTAGGAAGGACATTAGCTTGGATGATGTGGAATCTATATGGGTAGAGCTGCAGAACACCAAAGGGCAAAAAACGTTAGTGGGAGTTGTGTACAGACCTCCAAACAGTAGTAGTGATGTTGGGGAGGGCATCAAACATGAAATTAGGGGTGCGTGCAATAAAGGTGCAGCAGTTATAATGAGTGACTTTAATATGCACATAGATTGGGCTAACCAAACTGGAAGCAATACGGTGGAGGAGGATTTTCTGGAGTGCATAAGGGATGGTTTTTTAGACCAATATGTCGAGGAACCAACTAGGGGGGAGGCCATCTTAGACTGGGTGTTGTGTAATGAGAGAGGATTAATTAGCAATCTCATTGTGCGAGGCCCCTTGGGGAAGAGTGACCATAATATGGTGGAATTCTGCATTGGGATGGAGAATGAAACAGTTAATTCAGAGACCATGGTCCAGAACTTAAAGAAGGCTAACTTTGAAGGTATGAGGCGTGAATTGGCTGGGATGGATTGGCGAATGATACTTAAGGGGTTGACTGTGGATGGGCAATGGCAGACATTTAGAGACCGCATGGATGAACTACAACAATTGTACATTCCTGTCTGGCATAAAAATAAAAAAGGTAAGGTGGCTCAACCATGGCTATCAAGGAAAATCAGGGATAGTATTAAAGCCAAGGAAGTGGCATACAAATTGGCCAGAAATAGCAGCGAACCTGGGGACTGGGAGAAATTTAGAACTCAGCAGAGGAGGACAAAGGGTTTGATTAGGGCAGGGAAAATGGAGTATGAGAAGAAGCTTGCAGGGAACATTAAGACGGATTGCAAAAGTTTCTATAGATATGTAAAGAGAAAAAGGTTAGTAAAGACAAACGTAGGTCCGCTGCAGTCAGAATCAGAGGAAGTCATAACGGGGAACAAAGAAATGGCGGACCAATTGAACAAGTACTTTGGTTCGGTATTCACGAAGGAGGACACGAACAACCTTTCGGTTATAAAAGGGGTCGGGGGGTCTAGTAAGGAGGAGGAACTGAGGGAAATCCTTATTAGCCGGGAAATTGTGTTGGGGAAATTGATGGGATTGAAGGCCGATAAATCCCCAGGGCCTGATGGACTGCATCCCAGAGTACTTAAGGAGGTGGCCTTGGAAATAGTGGATGCGTTGACAGTCATTTTCCAACATTCCATTGACACTGGATCAGTTCCTATGGAGTGGAGGGTAGCCAATGTAACCCCACTTTTTAAAAAAGGAGGGAGAGAGAAAACAGGGAATTATAGACCGGTCAGCCTGACATCGGTAGTGGGTAAAATGATGGAATCAATTATTAAGGATGTCATAGCAGTGCATTTGGAAAGAGGTGACATGATAGGTCCAAGTCAGCATGGATTTGTGAAAGGGAAATCATGCTTGGCAAATCTTCTGGAATTTTTTGAGGATGTTTCCAGTAGAGTGGATAAGGGAGAACCAGTTGATGTGGTATATTTGGACTTTCAGAAGGCGTTCGACAAGGTCCCACACAAGAGATTGATGTGCAAAGTTAGAGCACATGGGATTGGGGGTAGTGTACTGACATGGATTGAGAACTGGTTGTCAGACAGGAAGCAAAGAGTAGGAGTAAATGGGTACTTTTCAGAATGGCAGGCAGTGACTAGTGGGGTACCGCAAGGTTCTGTGCTGGGGCCCCAGCTGTTTACACTGTACATTAATGATTTAGATGAGGGGATTAAATGTAGTATCTCCAAATTTGCGGATGACACTAAGTTGGGTGGCAGTGTGAGCTGCGAGGAGGATGCTGTGAGGCTGCAGAGCGACTTGGATAGGTTAGGTGAGTGGGCAAATGCATGGCAGATGAAGTATAATGTGGATAAATGTGAGGTTATCCACTTTGGTGGTAAAAACAGAGAGACAGACTATTATCTGAATGGTGACAGATTAGGAAAAGGGGAGGTGCAAAGAGACCTGGGTGTCATGGTACATCAGTCATTGAAGGTTGGCATGCAGGTGCAGCAGGCGGTTAAGAAAGCAAATGGCATGTTGGCCTTCATAGCAAGGGGATTTGAGTACAGGGGCAGGGAGGTGTTGCTACAGTTGTACAGGGCATTCGTGAGGCCACACCTGGAGTATTGTGTACAGTTTTGGTCTCCTAACCTGAGGAAGGACATTCTTGCTATTGAGGGAGTGCAGCGAAGGTTCACCAGACTGATTCCCGGGATGGCGGGACTGACCTATCAAGAAAGACTGGATCAACTGGGCTTGTATTCACTGGAGTTCAGAAGAATGAGAGGGGACCTCATAGAAACGTTTAAAATTCTGACGGGGTTAGACAGGTTAGATGCAGGAAGAATGTTCCCAATGTTGGGGAAGTCCAGAACCAGAGGTCACAGTCTAAGGATAAGGGGTAAGCCATTTAGGACCGAGATGCGGAGGAACTTCTTCACCCAGAGAGTGGTGAACCTGTGGAATTCTCTACCACAGAAAGTTGTTGAGGCCAATTCACTAAATATATTCAAAAAGGAGTTAGATGAGGTCCTTACTACTAGGGGGATCAAGGGGTATGGCGAGAAAGCAGGAATGGGGTACTGAAGTTGAATGTTCAGCCATGAACTCATTGAATGGCGGTGCAGGCTAGAAGGGCCGAATGGCCTACTCCTGCACCTATTTTCTATGTTTCTATGTTTCTATGTATTGAATGGCGGAGCACATTCGAGGGGCCGAATGGCTTACTCCTGCTCCTATTTCTTATGTTTCTTATGTTTCTTATGGATCGGACATCACCAAGCTCCAGGTCACTGATTGGAGCGTGGGCAGGTACAGCTGGAGCAGCGAGGTCGGGGCGAGAGATGGCAGATGGACACGATCGGGGCCCAGGGGCAGCACAGGTCAAAGAATGTACTGGGCCACTGATCAACGATCGCGGGCAGGTTAGAAAGGTCTCTCAGGGGGTGGCAGAGATACTGTTTTTAATTCATTTATGGGATGTGGGCGTGGCTGGCAAGACTAGAATTTATTGAATAAATGAATACTTTGCATCAGTTTTCCATCTTGAAAATGATGCGCAACTGATGGAAACAAATGGTGTGTTAGCAGTAAAGTTATTAATATTGAAATGGATGAACATATCGTTATAGAAAGAATGGGAAACATTAAAATAGATGGTGCAGCTGTCCTGAGTGATACAGCCTGGGGGTCTGGGGGCAGATGGGATAGGAGCTATACCGCCCCTGGGGCTGTGTCTTTACCAGCTCATTGTTGCATTGCATTGGACACAGGCCAATATCATTCCCATCTTCCAACAGGGAGATAAGCCGGATGCGGGTAACTATATTAGCTGGATGTCAGCAATGGGGAAGATGTGTGACGGAATCATTTGGGATGCAATATATGTCGAGCACCTCCTTCTCCAGATGCCTCACCCTGACCCCGTCCGCCTCTTGGTCGACTGCTTCGCGTACTCCTGACAGAAGAAACGGACGTGAGCTTTGCCCACGTACCGCCATAACCTCAAGGAGGGGAAGCTACCTTCTCCAGTCGGCCCAGAACCGACGGAACAAATCCCGGAACCGCTCATCCTCCAGCAGCAGGTTGTTAAAGTGTCAGTACGTGGACCCCACCCACGCGGAGCGAAGCAAGCTCCGCCCACACCAGGTGGTGGTCCGGGCACGTCGACAGCCGCATGGAAGCCGCCGGAACGCAGGAGACTTATGCCCGGGATATATACAGGTGGGCCGATTCTGGACCATCCTACTCCAGGCCTCACCCAAGTGAAGGCACTCGAGTCGGGGTGGCGATTTCGCCAGACGTCCACCAAGTCGAAGGACCCGACCAGGTCCCTCAACTTCTCCATCGCCGTCATGCACTGCGGGGCACCGGAGCGGTCCCTCGCCTCGAGGGTGCAGTTAAAATCCCCCCCGAGGACAATGCAGTCGCCGACGTCGACAGAGCCTAGAAGAGTGGACACTTCTTCGAAGAAGCGCACTTTATGCAGGGCATACACATCCACGAGATGGAGCGGCACGTCCCCCAGGCGAACCGTGACATGGAGCAAGCGGTCAGGCACAGGCTCCTCGACCCCCCCCCCCAAGATCTCCGGCTGAAAATGTGGGGCCAGAAAGTTAGCCACCCCACAAGAAGTGGTGGTGAGGTGGCTCATGCAGACCTCTCCTTGTCATTCCAGGAGCCACGTGGCCTCGTCTCCCGGAACGGTGTGGATTTCTTGCAGGAAACACACCGCACATTTCCCCTCCCGTAGAAGTGAAAAGTTATTAAATCTGCGGCACGCCTTGTGTTAGCGCGAATGCACCCTTCCAAACATCTCTCGTCACTCTGGGTCGGTTCCAAACGTCAAAGTGGTTTATTACGCCGGCGGGGAGGTGAAGCCACTGGACGATTCAGGCACTTCTCTCCACAGAACAAAGGATTTCATGGACCTTTAAATGTTTTACAACAGTTTACTACAGTTACATCAGCCCATTTCGGCCGGACACTATCCAATCATATTGATTATAGATTACATATAGATTTAATTAGACCAATAGGGTTAGTCTCTAAACGTTAGATGGCTCATGTGTTGTTAAGAGATGTGTTGTTAAGAGATGTGTTGCTCATGATCTTGTGACATGGTCCAGACCCCACCCCACCTTATCTTACTTGTCCTTGGGTGCTGCCTTTGGGTACTCTCCTTATCCTAGTCCTGTTACAGAGTTGTATTGTTCTATTATGGACCAGGACATCTCGTCTGGGGAACATCTGCAGAGCTGTAGTGTGTTTCTGCGTGAGAACACAGCTGTTATCAATAACTAGGAATGCAGACTATTTTCTGTTGGCTGAAGTCCCTTGGGGCTTTGCTAAACCATGAGCAGCCATCTTTATATGGATTTCACACACACATTTAACACTACAATATCTTATTTCGTTCTAACATCTATGCTACAGTGCCTTTGCTCTAAGGGAGAATTTCCCTCTCTAGCATAGATATTAGAACGAAATAAGATATTGTAGTATTAAATGCATTTGGAAAGCAGTGATAGGATCGGTCCAAGTCAGCATGGATTTATGAAAGGGAAATTATGCTTGACAAATCTTCTAGAATTTTTTGATGATATAACTAGTCGAGTGGACAAGGGGGAGCCAGCGGATGTGGTGTATTTGGACTTTCAAAAGGCTTTTGACAAGGTCCCACACAAGAGATTAGTGTGCAAAATTAAAGCACATGATATTGGGGGTAATGTATTGACATGGATAGAGAACTGGTTGGCAGACAGGAAGCAAAGAGTAGGAATAAACGGGTTCTTTTCAGAATGGCAGACAGTGACTAGTGGGGTACTGCAAGGTTCAGTGCTGAAACCCCAGCTATTTACAATATACATTAATGATTTAGATGAAGGAATTGAGTGTAATATCTCCAAGTTTGCAGATGACACTAAGCTGGGTGGCGGTCTGAGCTGTGAGGAGGATACTAAGAGGCTGCAGGGTGACTTGGACAGGTTAGGTGAGTGGGCAAATACATGGCAGATGCAGTATAATGTAGATAAATGTGAGGTTATCCACTTTGGTGGTAAAAACAGGAAGGCAGATTATTATCTGAATGGTGAAAGATTAGGAAAGGGGAGGTGCAATGAGACCTGGGTGTCATGGTGCATCAGTCATTGAAAGTTGGCATGCAGATACAGTAGGCGGTGAAGAAGGCAAATGGCATGTTGGCCTTCATAGCGAGAGGAATTGAGTATAGGAGCAGGAAGGTCTTACTACAGTTGTAGAGGGCCTTGGTGAGGCCACACCTTGAATATTGTGTACAGTTTTGGTCTCCTAATCTGAGGAAGGACATTCTTGCTATTGAGGGAGTGCAGCGAAGGTTCACCAGACTGATTCCTGGGATGATAGGACTGACAAATGAAGAAAGACTGGATCGACTAGGCTTATATTCAATGGAATTTAGAAGAATGAGAGGAGATCTCATAGAAACATATAAAATTCTGACGGGACGGGACAGGTTAGGTGCAGGAAGAATGTTCCCAATGTTGGGGAAGTCCAGAACCAGGGGACATAGTCTTAGGATAAGGGGTAAGCTATTTAGGACTGAGATGAGGAGAAACTTCTTCACTCAGAGAGTTGTGATCATGTGGAATTCTCTATCACAGAAAGTTGTTGAGGCCAGTTCGTTAGATATATTCAAATGGGAGTTAGATGTGGCCCTTACGGTTGAAGGGATCAACGGGTATGGAGAGAAAGCAGGAATGGGGTACTGAAGTTGCATGATCAGCCATGATCATATTGAATGGCGGTGCAGGCTCGAAGGGCCGAATGGCCTACTCCTGCACCTATTTTCTATGTTTCTATGTTTCTTATGAGGAAAGGTTGAGTAGGTTGGGCCTCTACTCATTTTAATTCAGAAGAATGAGAGGTGATCTTATCGAAGTGTATAAGATTATGAGGGGGCTTGGCAAGGTGGATGCAGAGAGGATGTTTCCACTGATGGGGGAGACTAGAACTAGGGGGCATGATCTTAGAATGAGGGACCGCCCATTTAAAACAGAGATGAGGAGAAATTTCTTCTCTCAGAGGGTTGTAAATGTTGTGTCCTTACACACTACAGCAAATCAACACGAGGCACATACTGAAGACAAGGTCACTCTGTGACCTGAACCTTTATTCACAGGACCAAGAAGTGATGACCCTGCGTAGGACCTCCCTTTATATACCTGGATGACCAGGTGAGGAGTGTCTCCCACAAGTTCACCCCCTGTGGTCAAGGTGTGCATTTCTCAGGTGTATATAGTGTACAGTGTTGTTACATAAAGGTTAGTTATGTGAAGGTTACAAATATGACAGTAAATCTGTGGAATTCGCTGCCTCAGAGAGCTGTGGAAGCTGGGACATTGAATAAATTTAAGACAGAAATAGACAGTTTCTCAAACGATGGGATAAGGGGTTATGGGGAGCGGGTGGGGAAGTGGAGCTGAGTCCATGATCAGATCAGCCATGATCTTATTGAATGGTGGAGCAGGCTCGAGGGGCCGTACGGTGTACTCCTGCTCCTATTTCTTATGTTCTTTAGGGGTTACATTGTTTAAAGAACGTACCCCTGGACTGTGGCTCCAGAAAGTCTGGTATCCGTGTCGGCCTGGACAATGGACCAGACCCTGAACCACACAGATATGAATGTTACTAGAAACCAACAATTAAGTCACCTTGGGAAGGTTACTTTGTAAAGGACCTCACCCAACAGACAGGCGGGGGCCAAGGTAATCATGGACAATGACCCTAAATGAGGAACAATTAGCCATCAAGAGTTGACATTTGATGCGGCCATTGTGTTCAATCTGTTCCAAGATTGTAAGTTGGGTTTTCGTATAAAGAAGACCCATTTTCCAAGGCAGCAGCACACAGCAATACAGAGCAGCACAGGAACAGTTACAGAAGCCAGTCCAAGTTCAGGACACAAGCTGCAACCAATTAAAGCGCCAACAGTCAACCTCAGAAGACAGCCGAGGAATTGGCGATTGTATGTTGGTTCCAGCCAAATCATAGAAGGGTTTTGTGTTTGGGTCTGAGTAACTTTATGTGTAACAGTCAAGTGGCGAACGAGTTTAATTGTGTCAAGGTGTGTCGATGCAAATGACCTTTCCGTAGGGGTTAGTATTGTGGGTTTGTGAGTCCCACATTGATGCTAGTGATTTATATATTGATGGGGAGGTCGTTGTGTGAATGTTCAATAAAATGAACCAATCTTGGTTGAGCGCAAACCCTGTGCCGTGTGTAATTTTGTTCTTATAAATCCTGACATCAAGAACTGTGTAACGGTGGACGAGACATTTAGTAACCCTCACGGCACCTCTGCTGATGTTGATGTTGAGGGCTGGCTATGGTTATCTTCATGACAAGAGCATAGTGCAACCTCTACTAACCCTACTGTGAGGAGGGAGTGGAGTTGTGCGATGACCTCCACTCCCTCAGCAACCCAGCGAGGAACATTTTGAGCTGTCGCAGCTCACGATTGTCTTTTTTGGGTAAGGTCCTGTCAGCGCCCATGGTTTTGACGATGGCGTGGATGGACCTGATGAGCAGTGCCGGCTCAGACCATTTGTCCAGGGCCAGCTGGGCTTTATTGCGGTGACCCTGGCATTCTGCCATGAAGTCTCAGAGTTCCTTAGCAGGCATGAGGGGGGACTCAGCGGTGGGCACGAGGAGATCTATCGCCTCGCGTGCGATGGACTCTAAATCTTCTCCCGCGCCCACCGCCGTGTCCCCGTCCTCCTCCAGGAGGTGGCCACCAGCGGCCAGTCTGCACGGGGTACAGTGAGTGGCCCGGCCGCACCATCCGGCCCTATCTCTGTCACGATCCCACCCCCCAGGATCGACAGCAGAGGAGACCCCCCCCCCCCCCCCCCGGGCTCCTCCTGGGATGCCGGGTCGGGAAACGGCAGCGGACGGTGATTCCCCCTCCGCCCCAGGCACCGGGGAACACGGAGAAACCGGGGAGAAATACCTCTCCAGCTCTTCCAACTCCCCCGGCACCAACGTCAGGGACGGAGATTGGGGTTCCTCCCCCTCCTCGCCACCACCCTCCAACCCAGCAGGCGGGGGCTGTTGGGAAAGATCTTCTGCCAGGTCGAGCAGATCCCGGGGGACGTTGAGGTTTGACTGGGCGGGCTCTTCGGCCTCGCGCGCCTCCGTCCCCAGGACAGCCTTGGCTACCTCGCCCTCCCGAGGGACAGACTCCCCCTGCCTACGGCGCACATTGGCGCCAACTCCTCATGCACGGAGGGACCTTGGTCCTGCCCCATTTCCCCGGAGTGGTGCCTTGTGTCCGGAGGGACCCGGAGGCAGGGGGACCTCCATGTCTGCCGAGGCCTCCGCCTCCGCCTCCACTCCCTCCTCCTGTGTTTCTTTCCTGTGACCGAGCCCAACTGCAGGCATCAAACCCAGCCATTGCCCTCACATAGAAACATAGAAACATAGAAAATAGGTGCAGGAGTAGGCCTTTCGGCCCTTCTAGCCTGCACCGCCATTCAATGAGTTCATGGCTGAACATTCAACTTCAGTACCCCATTCCTGCTTTCTCGCCATACCCCTTGATCCCCCTAGCAGTAAGGACCTCATCTAACTCCTTTTTGAATATATTTAGTGAATTGGCCTCAACAACTTTCTGTGGTAGAGAATTCCACAGGTTCACCACTCTCTGGGTGAAGAAGTTCCTCCGCATCTCGGTCCTAAATGGCTTACCCCTTATCCTTAGACTGTGACCCCTGGTTCTGGACTTCCCCAACATTGGGAACATTCTTCCTGCATCTAACCTGTCTAACCCCGTCAGAATTTTATATGTTTCTATGAGGTCCCCTCTCATTCTTCTGAACTCCAGTGAATACAAGCCCAGTTGATCCAGTCTTTCTTGATAGGTCAGTCCCGCCATCCCGGGAATCAGTCTGGTGAACCTTCGCTGCACTCCCTCAATAGCAAGAATGTCCTTCCTCAGGTTAGGAGACCAAAACTGTACACAATACTCCAGGTGTGGCCTCACCAATGCCCTATACAACTGTAGCAACACCTCCCTGCCCCTGTACTCAAATCCCCTTGCTATGAAGGCCAACATGCCATTTGCTTTCTTAACCGCCTGCTGTACCTGCATGCCAACCTTCAATGACTGATGTACCATGACACCCAGGTCTCGTTGCACCTCCCCTTTTCCTAATCTGTCACCATTCAGATAATAGTTTGTCTCTCTGTTTTTACCACCAAAGTGGATAACCTCACATTTATCCACATTATACTTCATCTGCCATGCATTTGCCCACTCACCTAACCTATCCAAGTCGCTCTGCAGCCTCACAGCATCCTCCTCGCAGCTCACACTGCCACCCAACTTAGTGTCATCTGCAAATTTGGAGATACTACATTTAATCCCCTCGTCTAAATCATTAATGTACAGTGTTCGATGCTGATGGTGGGTTGAGTGTAGCTCTTTGCCCATGTTTTTTTGGTTATTAATTTGAATGGTGGCAGAGCAGCAGGAGTAGCAACAGCCGCTGTGGCCGTGTACGCCCCGGCCTTGGCACCGGTGAAGATGGACTCGCCATAACAGGGTCTCTTTAAGGGCTACACTCACCTCAAGTCTCAGGCCTAAAGATCTTAATGGCCTCTTTAATTTAGCAGAGGGAGCTCTTAATGACGCACACCTCTCCCCTGCTTGTACACAATTGGACCGCCAGCAGTACTGCCTCACTTACGACACGCAGCTCCTGTTTGTGAGCCTGGGGGGCATTAGGACCACCATGCAGGGGCTGCCTGTCTTTTACCAGGAACTCATCAGGATTTGGAACAGAGTTGCCACCAAGCGCAGATCTCCCTCGCCTGGAGTGGCGGCTGTCCTGCGGGAGCCGCTGCTCAGGAATCCGTACCTCCACGGTTTTAGGTGGCAGGCGGACGAGAGGGCTGTGTCTGACAAGGTGACCAGGGTCAGGGACCTGCTCAATGGCGGAAGAGCGGGCTAGATGGCACCAGACGAGCTGGCACGGCACCTATCCTGGGCCGACGTCCAGTGCGCGGCCAATGCCATCGAGTCGCTAAAAACAGGGCTAGGCCCTGACTCCATTAGGTGTGTCGAGAAGGCTCAAGCACGTGGGGAGATCCCGTCCAAACTGACCCCCGAAACCTCCCTCGGGAGACGGCGCCTCACAACTTGAGCCTCCTCCAGGAAATCCCCTCCGTGCCCTTCAGTTCTGCGCGGAGGGGTTTCCTGTACGGGCTGCTCTGGCACACTCTCCACTTTGCCATCCTCGTCTGCCATCCGGACACGCCATGGTGCACCACCTTGCTGTCCAGAGGAGGCGGGGGTCCCCGATGGAGTGCACTCTACGCGGGAGTCCTCCCTCTATTTATTGGGGACTTGGCCTGGAGGGTGGTGCACGGAGCGATCCCGTGCAATAAGTTTTTAAGTTGGTTCACGGGCTCCCAGGCCGCCTGCAATTTCTGCGGCCTGGAGGAGTCCGTGTTCCATGTGTGAGGTTGCAGCCCCTCTTCCATTATTTGAAGGGGCTGCTCTTCGATTTCTAGTTGCACTTCAGTCCCACACTCCTGATCTTTGGGCACCCTGTGCGGAGGGGAGCGGGTAGGACCGAGGGCCTCCTCGTAGGACTGCTCCTGGGCACGGCCAAGGGGGCCATCAGCCGGTCCAGGCAGCGGGCGGTCGAGGGGGTCGTTCAGCCCGACTGCCTGCCTCTCTCTCGCGGTTACATCTGAGCCAGGGTGTCCCTGGAGATGGAGCACGCGGTGTCCACCGGTACGCTCGCGGCCTTCCGCGAGAGTTGGGCGCTGGAGGGACTGGAGTGCATCATCACCCCCGGCAACCACATTTTAATTTGAGGCACATGTCTAAAGTTTAATTTGTTTAAGTTTGTCGGTTTTAGTGCCCCCCCCCCCTCTTTTAGCCAGGGGGCACTTGATTTAATGTTTTATGTTTTCTCAGATACAACTCAAAATAGTTGTACACATTTGGGGGAGCGGCCTTTTCCCTCTGCTCAGCAATTTTAATTTGAAGGAAGGAAAGAAGTGCCTCTCAGGGAGAGAAGGAGAGACAGAGCGAGAGAGAGGGGAGGGTGGGAAGGAGGGAGGCTGTGAGGGCAGGGTCACTCCTCACAGTGTTGGGTGGGCGCTTGCAGGGGTGCACTCCCCTGATGGCAAAAACAAAGTCTTTATAGATGGTCTTCTGGTGGGAGGAGAAGATGTCTTCACCTGGGATGGCTGGACCCACCCAGGCACTGTCCTCGGCCAGGTCATAACGATGTTAGTTAAATAAGATTTCACCCAGGCAGCTTCAGCTGTCCCGGGCTAGGCAATAGGGGAGGGGTGTGTGTGGGGCCTAGTTATATACAAGATCCCCACACACTTACACACACACACACACACACACACACACAGCCTTCCTGTCCTCCTCCCATCTACAAATCAAAGTTTTTTTGAAGACAAAACAGCCACCTGTAGATTGTTGGTGTGGCTCCCCCTCCTTCCACACAGATGATGGTATTCTTATTCTGCAGCTTGCTCCCTTCCCCCTCTCTCCAGCTCTGTGACAGTGACATTATGGCAGCTCTTGTTCTCCTCCTCTCTCTGGGCAGCCCTGTTGGATTGGTGGCAGCTTCTCCTTCAGCTCTCAGTCACTCCACCTGGGGCAGCAGTTCATCCACCAGGCTCACAACTGCAGACCTCATCGTGGACTCCCCCCAACCCAACTGGCTGGGGTTTTATTGAGTCTTGTGAATATCACGTGACTGGCTAAGCCCCTCGCAATGCAACAACTCTATACACCTGTGAGTGTCCTCACGTTGCAGTGGGAAAGAGGATTGTGGACAGGTGAGGTAGTATTGGGAAAAGAGTCAGAGGATGTCAAAGAATATATTGGGCCACTGATTGACGATCACGGGCAGGTTAGAAAGGTCTCTCAGGGAGTGGCGGAGATACTGTTTTTAATTCATTTATGGGATGTGGCCGTCGCTGGCAAGACCAGAATTTATTGAATAAATGAATACTTTGCATCAGTTTTCCATCTTGAAAATGATGCCCGACTGACGGAAACAAATGGTGTGTTAGCAGTAAAGTTACTAATATTGAAATGGATGAATATATTGTTATAGAAAGAATGAGGAACATTAAAATAAGTGGTGCAGCTGTCCTGAGTGATACGGGGCCAGAGGGTCTGAGGGCAGATGGGATAGGAGCTATACCGCCCCTGGGGCTGTGTCTTTACCAGCTTATTGTTCCCTTGCACTGGACACAGGCCAATGTCATTCTCATCTTCCAACAGGGAGATAAGCCGGATGCGGGTAATTATATTAGCTGGATGTCAGCAATGGGGAAAAGGTTTCCCTCCCGCTAAACGGCCGGTATTATCATCATCATATCATCACAGGTAGTCACCGAATATATTACCGATGGGCAGCATTTGAAAAGGGAGCAACAAAGGAAAGGGGACAAGACACAAAGATGGACACACGAGGAAACAAACCAGAATAACCAGTGAGGTAGAAAACAGAAAATGGTAAATGCCAGAACTGTTATTGGCATGAGATAGTAGGGGATATAACACGAGCGATTAAATGGTATAAAAGGCACATTGACAACACAGTGAATGTGAGAACGTGATGGAGGTGGGCGATGAGTCAGGTAGCATCATCATAGGCAGTCCCTCGGAATTGAGGAAGACTTGCTTCCACTCTTAACATGAGTTTTTCAGTGGCTGAACAGTCCAATACGAGAACCACAGACTCTGTCACAGGTGGGGCAGATGGTCGTTGAGGGAAGGGGTGGGTGGGACTGGTTTGTCGCAGTGTGTGTGAGAATAGAAGGATGGAGCACTAGCGTGGGCTTCAGTGACACTGGGTTACTACCCTCCGGAATTACAGATTAATCAGCTGGCTGGAGGCGGGAGCTGGGACCTTTGTCTAACCACAGCTGGTAACAGTAGAGAGCAGAACATCTTCCTGCTCCTCATGTCTTGCAAATTGTCAATGTTCAGGTCACAGTGCAGCAAACAACGTTGCTGTGATGAATGTAATGACTCACAAGACTTGTTACTGTAAACTGCCGCAGGTTCAAACCTGATCCAACTTTATTCGTGCCCAAAGTAACCCACGTGACATGGTACCCGCGCTTATATACCAGTGACCACGCACGCGCGCGTACAGCCCGATGACCTCCGACAGTGGCGCCCCCTGGTGTCTGGTGACCCCAAGCATCAATACATAACAACATCCCCCTTTCAAGATCTTAATATCAGTCTCTTTACAAATGAAGACGGTCTGGGACTTTCCGGTCACAAGTTGATCATCTCAGTTCAACTTCAGTTCTGGGTGAGCGTTCTGAGTCAGTTGTGAGTGAAGGCTGAGTAACCAATCTGATGGGAGCGGTAATGACCACATCAGGGACTGGAGGTCCCGTTTCAATAATGGCAGCAAAGTCCTCTGATGAATGAACATTGGTTGGTTGGTCACTGACTGCATCTTCCTCAAGCGGTCCCAGTTCATCCGTGTACATTAGTTTTATCGGAGCAACATGTTTCCTGCATGTTTGCCCATTCTTGAGCACGACAATAAAGACTCTGTTACCCTCCTTGGCTGTAACAGTGCCGGCGATCCACTTTGGACCTTGACCATAGCTCAGTACATAAACCGGATTATTGACCGAGATGTCACGTGATACCACAGCACGATCATGATATTCTTACTGACTTTGATGTCTGTTTTCAACACGATCATTCAAATCGGGATGAACAAGAGAGAGTTCTTGAGACTTCTCTTCATCAGTAGTTCAGCAGGAGGAACCCCAGTAAGCGTATGAGGTCTGGTCCTGTAACTGAGCAATATACAGGACAAGTGAGTCTGCAGTGAACCTGAGTTATACGTTTCATACTCTGCTTGATCGTTTGAACGGCACGCTCTGCTTGACCATTAGAAGCAGGTTTGAATGGTGCTGACTTCACATATTTAATACCATTGAGTTTCATGAACTCTTGAAACTTCAGACTTGTGAAGCAAGATCCGTTGTCGCTCACGACAATGTCAGGCAAACCATGAGTAGAAACATGACACGAAGGCTCTCAATGGTAGCTGCGGATGTACTGGATGACATAATAATGCACTCTATCCACTTTGAATATGCATCCACCTCAACTAAAAACATCTTTCCCAGGAAAGGGCCCGCAAAATCGATGTGGATCTTCGGCCATGGTTTACTTGGCCACGATGAAAGACTCAGCGGAGATTCCGCTGGTACTTTACTTAGCTGCATGCAAGTATTGCACTGATGCACACATGATTCCAGATCAGAGTCAATACCACACCACCATACATGAGCCCTAGCAATGGCTTTCATCAGGACAATACCAGGATGAGTGCTATGTAGTTCACATACAAATTTCTCTCTACCTTTCTTGGGCATAACAACACGATTGCCCCACAGTAAACAATCTGACTGAATGGACAGTTCATCTTTGCGACGGTTGTAAGGTTTGGTCTCATCACACATCTCCATAGGTATGGCAGACCAATCACCACAGAGGATACAACATTTCACAACCGATAAGATAGGGTCATGGCTGGTCCAGATCTTAACTTGCTGAGCAGTGACAGGAGTTCCTTCACTCTCAAAAGCCTCCATTACTAACAGTAGATCTGCAGTTTGAGGCGTCTCCATATCAGGTGTGGGCAATGGCAGACAGCTCAGTGTATCGGCACAATTCTCAGTGCCAGGTCTATGATGAATAACATAATTATAGGCATACAGTGTCAACGCCCATCTCTGGATACAGGATGATGCATTGGTATTAATCCCTTTGTTTTCCGAAAACAATGAAATGAGTGGCTTGTGATCTGTTTCAAGTTCAAAACGAAGACCGAACAGGTACTGTTGCATCTTTTTGACCCCATACACACAGGCCAATGCTTCTTTTTCTACCATGCTGTAAGCTCTTTCCGCCTTTGGCAAACTTCTCGAAGCATACGCAACAGGTTGTAGTTTATCCAATTCATTTGTTTGTTGGAGTACACAGCCTACCCCATATGATGAAGCATCACAGGCCAATATAAGACACTTACATGGATCATAATGAAGAAGCAACTTGTTTGAACAGAGCAGATTCTTAGCTTTCTCAAAGGCTCTATCTTGAGACACACCCCAGACCCAGTTGTCACCTTTTCGGAGTAGCACGTACAGTGGCTCTAAGAAAGTGCTCAATCTGGGTAAGAAATTACCAAAGTAGTTGAGTAGTGCAAGGAATGATTGCAGCTCCGTCACATTCTGAGGCCTGGGTGCATTTTTGCTGGCCTTGGTTTTCGAATCAGTGAGCCTGATGCCATCAGCAGCAGTCGTCCTCCCCAGGAATTCAACTTCAGGTGCCATGAAGACACACTTTGAATGTTTCAGCCTGAGCCCCACTTTGTCCAGACGATGTAGGACTTCTTCAAGATTATTCAGATGTTCAGTAGTGTCGTGACCTGTGACCAGAATGTCATCTTGAAACATGACAGTTCTATTCCATATTCTTTCCATATTCCTCTGAAATATGGCTGCAGCCGAACGAATTCCAAAAGGACATCTGTTGTAGACAAACAGTCCTTTATGGGTGTTGATGCAGGTGAGTTTCTTCGAAGTGTCAACAAGCGCCTGTGTCATACAGGCCAACGTCAGATCCAGTTTATTGAACGACTTTCCACCAGCTAGCATGGCGAACAGCTCATCAGCCTTTGGTAACGGGTACTGATCCTGTTTCGAAAATCGGTTAATCGTAACCTTGTAGTCTCCACAAATCCTGGCAGTCCCATCACTCTTCAACACAGGAACAATAGGACTGGCCCACTCGTTAAACTCGACCGGTGATATGACCCCTTCACGTTGGAGTCTGTCAAGCTCAATTTCAACCTTCTCCCTCATCATATAGGGACCAGACCGAGCCTTATGATAGACAGTTCTTGCATCAGAATCCAGATGAATCTGCACCTTGGCTCCAGTAAAATTTCCAATGCCCGGTTCAAACAAAGAAGGAAACTTTTTCAACACTTGGGCACACGAAGTGTCATCCACCGATGACAACGCTTTGATATCGTTCCAATTCCACTTGATTTTCTCGAACCAATTCCTGCCGAACAGCGTTGGACCATTACCTGGGATGATCCATAACGGAAGATCATGAACCACACCGTCATATGACACCTTGACTATTGCACTGCCAATTACCGGTATGAGTTCCTTAGAGTAAATACACAACTTGGCATTGACTGGACTCAGCTTAGGCTTCACAGCCTCAGTGTGCCACAACTTGTCGAATGTCCTTTGGCTCGTTGTCAACTGACTCACACCCGTGTCCAACTCCATTGATACAGGCCATTCAGTTTCACGTTAACCATTATCGGCTGGCTCTTTCCCAAGAATGAATACAGACCATACACTTCCTCCTCGGGTTGTGTATCCGGGCCAGCACTGGACTGGTCATCATCAATGTGCTAAACGGCAGCACGCTTGCTCAGTTGTGGGCACATTCTCTGAAGATGCCCCACTTTTGAACAGCCATTACAGAAGTCCTATTTAAACCGACACTGATGAGGCCGATGATTTCCCCCCACACGCCAACCGGGTGAGATCGGATTCGTACCAGTTGGCGGACTTTGAGCAGCGACAGGTTTCACATAAACAGTCCAGTAGGCCCTGCTATAAGCAACTCTGCCAGAAGATGACACAATCTTGTTTACAGTACTTGCAGTGGAGCTCCGACTCTTCGATGATATCTGCCTCAAATTATCATCAGTCGTCATGCATGCCTGGGCAGTCGCGATGGCCTTGCTCAAATCCAACTTCTCTTCGGCCAATAACTTCCGGAGAATCACATCGTGGTTGAGGCCTATCATGAAGAAATCACGCAGCATGTCTTCCAACACGTTCCCAAACTTACACGGCTCAGCAAGAGGTCGCAGGTCGGCAACAAATCCCGACACATCCTGGCCCTCAGCACGAACATGTGTGTAGAAGCAATAGCGTGAGATGATGATCCCCTCGTTTGGCTTGAGATGGCCACACACCAAAGTACACAAATCCCCATATTCTGTTGGATGTAAAGGCAAGAGAAGATTCTTCATGAGGCTATAAAATTTTAGACCATAAACGGTGAGGAAAACCGCCCTAGGCCGAACTGCGTCAGCGTCTCCCTCCATTTTGTTGGCCACGAAATACTGATCCAGGCGGTCGATATAACCGCCCAATCCTCGCCATCCACGAATCTCTCCAGAATTCCAATAGTGCCCATTGTATATGCGAAGGTTCTTAAGTTACCTTGTCGCCAAATGTAATGAATGTAATGACTCACAAGACTTGTTACTGTAAACTGCCTCAGGTGTAAACCTGATCCAATTTTATTCGCGCCAAAAGTAACCCGCGTGACATGGTACCCGCGCTTATATACCAGTGACCGCGCACGCGTGCATACAGCCCGATGACCTCCGACAGTGGCGCCTCCGGTGTCTGGTGACCCCAAGCATAAATACAGAACAGTTGCACTCACTGCAAACTGCAGTGACTGCCCTCGTCGATCACTGTCTCCAATCCTGGAGCGAGCTTGTGCTTCTGAGGTGAGAGTGCGAGAGGCTAAGCTAAGCCAACACACTCAGATGTCTGTTTTCTAAAACGCAAGTGAGCAGCTTGTAAAGGAAGAAAGAACTGGCATTTCTACATCATGGATACGGAATTGGCTCAGTGACGGAAGCAGAGTGTAGTGGTGAACGGCTGTTTTTCGGACTGGAGGAAGGTATACAGTGGTGTTCCCCAGGGGTCGGTACTGGGACACTGCTTTTCTTGATATATATTAATGACTTGGACTTGGGTGTACAGGACACAATTTCAAATTTGCAGACGACACAAAACTTGGAAGTATAGTGAACAGTGAGGAGGATAGGGATAGACTTCCAGAGGACATAGACAGGCTGGTGAAATGGGCGGACACGTGGCAGACAAAATTTAAAGCAGAAAAGTGCAAAGTGATAGATTTTGATAGAAAGAATGAGGGGAGGAAAAATAAACTAAAGAGTACAATCCTAAAGGGGGTGCAGGAACAGAGAGACCTGGGGGTATATGGGCACACATCGCTGAAGGTGGCTGGGCAGGTTGAGAAAGCGTTAAATAGCTTACGGGATCCCGGGCTTCATAAATAGAGGCACAGAGTACAGAAGCAAGGAAGCTATTATGGTTTGGCCTGAACTGAAGGATGTGAAGGCCTCAGGGAGGGTGCAAAAAGGATTTACGAAAATGATTCCAGTTACGTGGATAGACTGGAGAAGCTGGGGTTGTTCTCCTTAGAGCAAAGAAGATTGTTGAGGAGATTTGATAGAGTTGTTCAAAATAATTAGGGTCTGGACATCAGAACATAAGAAATAGGAACAGGAGTAGGCCATACGGCCCCTCGAGCCTGCTCCGCCATTCAATAAGATCATGGCTGATCTGATCTTGGACTCAGTTCCACTTCCCCGCCCGTTCCCCATAACCCCTTATCCCCTTATCTTTTAAGAAACTGTCTATTTATGTCTTAAATTTATTCAATGTCCCAGCTGAGGCAGCGAATTCCACAGATTTAAAACCCTCTGAGAGAAGAAATTTCTCCTCATCTCTGTTTTAAATGGACGGCCCCTTATTATAAGATCATGCCCTCTAGTTCTAGTCTCCCCCATCAGTGGAAACATCCTCTCTGCATCCACCTTGTCAAGTCCCCTCATAATCTTATATGTTTCGATAAGATCACCTCTCATTCTTCTAAATTCCAATGAGTAGAGGCCCCAAGCTTCCCTCATAAGTCAACCCCCTCATCCCCGGAATCAACCTAGTGAACCCTCTCTGAACTGCCTCCAAAACAAGTATATCCTTTCGTAAATATGGAAACCAAAACTGCATGCAGTATTCCAGGTGTGGCCTCACCAATACCCTGTATAGCTGTAGCAAGACTTCCCTGCTTTTATACTCCATCCCCTTTGCAATAAAGGCCAGGATACCATTGGCCTTCCTGACCACTTGCTGTACCTGCATACTAACCTTTTGCATTTCATGCACAAATACCCCCAGGTCCTGCTGTACTGCGGCACTTTGCAATCTTTCTCCATTTAAATAATAACTTGTTCTTTGATTTTTTTCTGCCAAAGTGTGTTGATTTCTGGATTCTTTTCCCTCAATCTGGTTCAGTGAAATCACTGAGTTGAATACCGATTGTGCTTTAAACAAAGCAAGCTTTTATTTAAAAAGCAAATCCCGATCGGGGACCTTATCAGACAGAAGGAATGCAACTCTGATAGATCGCACTCACTTCCTACAAAGTGAGTTTACATTGTAAAGGGACGAAGGTTATACATTTTCGGTAAAAGATAACAAGATAGGGCTAGAGTGACATCCTAGTTCAGCCTATCCCTTTTGATCCCTCTTTCCCTTTGTCCACTCACAAGCCGACCTAAGTATGGTCTGATTTTAAACAAAGACCTTCTGTTAATGTTTCAGGTTAATAACATGATTTAATAAGACCTTGAGGTTTTTCTGCAAGCTGGGGGTTTTGTTTCAATATGTGTTAGTGTTGTAACATTTCGCAGTCTCGAGTTCGAGATGTCATGGCTATTCCTCCATGAATTCTTTGTTAGCTTATACTGTCCATATATAATTTCCACGTTCTAAACTTCTCGACTTAAATGTCTGTATACATTTAATATCCATGTTCAGTATGCATTCTCATTCCCCCCTTTTATCATTCCATGATAACACTTAGGATATTTTGCTGATTAAAAGAGTTCGGTTTTCCCGTCTCTCTTTTTAGGTCACCGTCGGTGTAGCTGGCTGTCTATCACTACGGGTAAAAGTTCAAACTGGTCTCCTCGGGACCCATGTTCCAATTAGGATGCCAATGGTCTTGTTCAGCTATGGAGAAGAGGAAATCTGGAACAGAAACAGGAATTAGAATAACCAGTAAAATAGGTTCGTTAGAGGGTGGTGAGCTTGCAGTGGTGCAGGTGAATCCAGGCACTTTTCTCCTCAACCTTGGCTGCAGTGGAGGTAGTGAGTAACACCTGAAAAGGCCCCTCCCATTGTGGCTCTAATCCCTTCCGAATCCATTTCTTAATCAGGACATTCTTCCCTGGTACCACGAGGGATGATTCGGGTAAAACTGGGAGGTCGAGGTGAGCCTCTCGAACCTGGTTGTGAGCTAGTCGCAGAGCCTGAGTCAGAGAAAGAACATAGGTGGTCATCAGTCGAGCTGAGATACCATATCTAGGAACAATTTCCCACATTAACACCTTAACAACAGTTTGAGCCTTATTGTCCAGGGTAGGGTAGGCTTCAATCCATCTGCTAAACACATCTACTATTAGTAACACATATTTGTAACACTGAACTTTTTGCAACTCAATGTAGTCCAACTGAAATGTCTCAAAGGGACCTTCGGGTAGGGGCGTTTTACCCCAATCACAGGGGACTCCCTTCCCTGGATTAGAGTGCCTGGAGTCTAGGGTGCCACCAAGTAGCCAAAAGTGTGTCACTCGTGGTCCTTGTTCCACAATGAGTAGCAAAATGCATACATTCAATAACCCATAGAGCCAACTCGTCAGACATGCAAGTCTGTTCCGCGGGAGTGGTCCAGAGTTTAGAAACATTGTCATAAGTACATCCATAATTTTTCCACAACAGTTTTTCTTTTTCAGGAGCATCCTCCTGTGCTTTAATAACATCTTGGATGGTTGGCATTGGTTTTTCCGAGGCTAACTTATCCTTCGCAGGATTTTTAGTCTGACTCATCATTTTGGGCACTACCATCTGTTGGTCACGAGAGGCCTGTTTAGCCTCTTTGTCAGCACAGTGGTTCCCTATATCAACCGGGGATTTTCCGGTGGTGTGGGCGGTACATTTAACAGCGGCAATGTGCTTGGGGAGCATGAGGGCTTGCAACAAATCAGATACTAGTTGCTTATGGGATATCTCATTCTCCTGTGAGGTTAGGAATCCCCTATTTTTCCATAATTGTCCGAAATCATGGGCCACCCCAAAGGCATACCTCGAGTCGGTATAGATATTGACTTTGAGGTCTTTGGCCAAGATACAGGCTCGGGTGAGGGCGAATAGTTCAGCTTGTTGGGCAGAATAGGCGGTTTCAAAGGCGGCAGATTCCAAGACCTGATTCTCCTGGTTTACTACGGCGTATCCTGAGATTCGTGCACCTTCTGGATTAATAGAAGAACTTCCGTCAACATACATAATACAGTCTGGATCTTCCATTGGTACATCAACTAAATCTTCCCTGACTGATGAGGCCTCTTGAATTAAAGATAAACAATCATGACTGGGTTCTTCCTCATCTTGGGGTGGCTCAGCAAGAAAACAGGCCGGATTAATGGCAGTACAGTGCCGAAAGGTCAGTTTAGGATTGTTTAGTAGGTAGATCTCATATCTGCTTTGCCTGGCCATGGTATGGTGTTGAGTCTGCAGTTGGCCCAGGAGGGCAGCTACGGAGTGAGAGGTATATACAACAATATCCTGCTGGAGGGTGATGTTGGCAGTGGATTGAAGGCTATTGTAGATGCCGGTTAATATTTGAGCGCATACAGGGTGTCCCAAGGCAACGGGGTCTATTTTGGAAGAGTAGTAGGCAACAGGCCTATTATCCCCGTGTTTCTGAGTAAAGACAGCAGTAGCACAGTCTTTCAGCATTGTACAATACAGTTGAAAGGGCCGGTCATAGAGGGGCCGGCCCAAAGCCGGAGCTTGCAGCAGGGCTGTCTTTAGTTCCTTAAAGGCTTGGACGTCTGCGGTTTCTATTTCAAAGCTGCCTTCCTTATTTGTATACGGTGTGAGGTGCTTAGTCATCAGGGCAACATTAGGGATCCAGGATCTACAGTAATTGATCATCCCCAAACACTGTCGCATTTGTTTAGCCGTGCTAGGGACTGGAAACTGGCAAATTGGTTCGGCTCGGCTAGCCTCCAGAGCTCGGTGGATACTCGGTATTGCCTGTGATTTAAGTGGGTACTGTCGGATAGAGGGCCAGTCCACATTTGCACATCCCGGCTGGTAGGGTCAGCCTCGTCTATAGCCTGGCGCACCATAACTCCCAAATCTTTAGCGTGGTGGGGAGGTAATACTTCACGAGTAACATGTGGTGCCACCGTTGGGGGCTGTCCATTTCCACAAAATCTGCCTTCCCTTCCGGTCCAGTCACTCTAGCCCTTAATAGAATTTCCTTCACTTCCCCTTCGTGATCCTGATAAAAGTTCTGCAGGTCCTGATTCTTTCCACTGGGATCATATGCTAGGGTCACGTGATAGGGTGCCTGCGGCAGGTCCAGAGACCATCACTGAGGGGTTCTAGTGGTATAATACTGCCGCTTAAGAGTTCCCTGTTTTACAATAATCCCATCATCTCCACACTCCAAATGCAACTGGAATTTGCAGAGAAGGTCTCTAGCCATCAAGTTACAGTCCAGATTGGTTGTGATAACAAATCGATGTTCCACCGATTCTTCCTGGTAACCCATTTTAACCGGTTCTGACACCGGGAATGTAGAGACTTGTCCCAGGAATACTGACAGTCCCTGTGTTTCAGTGAAGGCGGGGAGTTTAAGCTTTGATTGTACAGAAGACATGAAGGCTCCCGTATCTATCAAGAAGGGTTGCCACTCATTCCAAATTTTTAACAATATCATCGGTTCGTCATCCGGGGAGGGTCCCTGCACAATCAAGCTGCGTAGTCAATACGAATAATCGGGGGACGGTTGGCCAAAGGGGTTGTTCTGGGAGAAGTTAGTGTAAGATCCCCGTCCTCTCCCCCCTTGCCCCCCTCCTCTTCCTCCTCTGTGCCGACGGAAGGGACACTCTCTACTCCAATGTCCTTCTTGCCCACAATTAAAGCATCCATCTCGTCTTTCCCAGCCCCGACCTCTTCCCATACCAGGCCGGGGACAGTAGGGCAGTCCGTAATTAGCAGGGCCCGGGCCATTTGGGTGTTTAGTATAACCGTATCCCTGTTTATCTACCCAACCCTGCACACAATACTGCGGTTCCATCCGGTATCCCCTTGGGTCGGGTTTTGGTCCTTCCACCCGAGGCGGCTCTTCCTTTCTAGTCACGTACTCAGTCTTGACCCGGGTTGGGGGCGCACCTCCCCCCTCTCCTTTCTTTTCCTGCCAATAATATTTAACCGCCCTTTCCATCTGGGTTTACTGTTATCTGCCCAATTCATATTATTTGTCCGGATAGCGTGAGCAACCGAATAGGGCCGGCACTGAAGTAGGATAGCGCAGAATTGAGGAGAATCCTCTCCTGCCCTGAAGGCATTATCTCCGGATTGACTTCCGTATATTTCAATAAATCTTTCCATGAATTCATCGGCAGTTTCTTCTCGTTTGGGTTTAGTTTCTAATACTGCGGCCATACTGATGGGCTTCTGAAGGGTCGTGGTGAGAGCATTGAAGATAGTGTTTAGGGGATCCTGGACATCGTTAGGGTGAGCAACCAACAATGCATCATGGGTAGCACGTCCTAGGTGAGTTAGAAATCGGGCATGCCCAGTTGGGCTCAGGGTTTGCTTTACCAGGGCCCACAGGTCCCTTGATTCTGCATTATATCCATGCATGTCGAGGTCACTCCGTGAAATCGGAGGTCAGGGTTAAGTTGAGTTTGTGGATCTCTTTCAGCTTATTTATCTTAGCCTTTTAACTCTTCAATTTGTTTTGTTTGAGTATCTATTTCTTTATTGTATCAGGCAAGTATTATTACATAAGCTAGTTCTGTTTTTATTTTTATTCTATCGCACCATTCCTCTGTTAGGTGAGCCTTTTTTCTATTAAGAAATCCAAATTGATAATGTTCAGTATGAAACGGCTGTCAATGGAAAGGGTTAACTCCTTTACAGGTTTGTAAGAAGACCGGATGTCATTACGTGACTTCACGTAACCATCTGAAAAAAAAATCTTTTCATCAGGAAAGGCAGCATTTGATTAAACTCCAATATTTTTTAACTTCTTATTCAAGTACTTGCCAAAGATATTTTTTGAATTGATTTAAAACGAGACCACACATTTTTAATAGCTATTTGTTTACTGAAATTCAATTTTGTCATCAGCCTCGGTCAATGCAAAGTCAACCATTTTAACTACGTAGTCTATCGATACCTTTCTCAGAGGTCCCAGTGGAAATCTGAGTACATTTCTCGTGCGCGCACTCTTTCTTTAAGACGTCTACGGTTTTTAATATGTCCTCCTTCTGTCAATGAAAGCCCTAATTTAATGGAGTTTTTCTGCCAACTCGACAGGAGTGATGCATTTTTTTTTAGACTGCAATGGAACTTTTCTCATAATTTAAAATCTCAGAACATTTTTTTTTCAGCACCTATTTAGTAAGTTACGTCTTTTTTTTCGTCTTTTCCATAACTAGAGGGAAGTCTGGCACGTAGGCTGTGGACTGCTTTTCGTTATCTCAATTGTTCCAGCCTCAAGGTCGTGTTATACTATCTCTTCTAAACTGCAGATTTAATATAATATTTTTTTTTTGAATCCTTTTGAATCCATCTCAGTTGTTTTGCTGTGCCTTCTCTGAATATCTCAAAATCCCGATTCAAACTTTGTAATGTAATCAATCATTGCATGTTTTCTTTCAACAAGTAAGTGAGCATGTCAAATCCTTTTTTCACCACCGGGATTATGTGTTTTTTTCTTTTTTTACTCAACAAACCTATCCTTTGTGCATTTCCTGGCTCCGTAACTTATCATCCGAATATACGTAATTCAATAAGGCTCACACTCTTAAATTTCCCACATACAGGACAACACTACGAAGGGTTAAAAAAACTTTCATTCTGTTTGAAAAAGTGGGTGGAGCTAAAACAAACCACAACTCCCCGGCTTTCTTTTCCACAGTAAAAATCACATAAGCATTTCTCATTTAAAACAGACGTTCACAAGAGTCTCTCTTCTTTCCTATTAATTGTTTTGGCCGGCTCTATTTTTGGATCCATGACCTTTCAGGGAATTCGTAGTTTTATCTAAATTACCCATCCTGTGTCGCCGCACGTTGGATCAGGGTCCTAATTAGTCCTGATTGTCTCCACGTCGCCCCGTGGTGGTTTCAGTTATCTTACCCAGAGCCTAGGCGGACCAAGTGGTATACAAGATCGACGCCGTACCTGGCGTAACTACAATTTAAAATTTACAGTCCCGCGTAGTCCCGCGGCTTAATTTTACATAATTCCCTAACCTCCGCGTTTCCCTACACGGTTCCCGCGATTCTCTCTCTCTCTGCGTTGCCGCGCGGTTTTACTTGGGCCTCGAACCCACACAGACACTGGGCCTCAATCCCAGGCAGGCTCTGGGCCTCGAACCCAGGCAGACTTACCTATTCTAACCTATCTTTCTGAGTCGCCGCTTGGTTTGCGTCACCGCGCAATTTCCCTATCTCTATCCCTATTCTAAGTTTGAAAGGTATTCACCAGATTGTCCTGGATCTCGTTCAGACACTACCTGAGAACCAGCGAGTGGCTAAACTTTCCTCAGACTTTTGAAACCGGGTGAAACTGGAGCAGTATTGAAAGTATACTTACTCCAGTGGCCACTTTCCCCTCGTCTCGTCCAAGGCTAGTCTGGCTCTTAATTCGCAAGTTTTCGGCAGTCGTCCATTGAGATCCCACTTCTGACACCAAATGTTGATTTCTGGATTCTTTTCCCTCAATCTGGTTCAGTGAAATCACTGAGTCGAATACCGATTGTGCTTTAAACAAAGCAAGCTTTTATTTAAAAAGCAAATCCCGATCGGGGACCTTATCAGACAGAAGGAATACTCTCTTGATAGAGCGTACACACTTCCTATGGACAAAGTGAGTGCGATCTATCAGAGTTGCATTCCTTCTGTCTGATAAGGTCCCCGATCGGGATTTGCTTTTTAAATAAAAGCTTGCTTTGTTTAAAACACAATCGGTATTCAACTCAGTGATTTCACTGAACCAGATTGACGGAAAAGAATCCAGAAATCAACAAGTGCATGACCTCACACTTTCCAACATTATACACCATCTGCCAAATTTTTGCCCACTCATTTAGCCTGTCTATGTCCTTTTGCAGATTTTTTCTGTCCTCCTCACACATTGCTTTTCCTCCCATCTTTGTACCATCAGCAAACGTTACACTCAGTCCCTTCTTCCAAATCGTTAATATAGATTGCAAATAGTTGGGGTCCTAGCACTGATCCCTGCGATACCCCATTAGGAAGTCATAACGGGGAACAAAGAAATGGCAGATCAATTGAACAAGTACTTTGGTTCGGTATTCACTAAGGAGGACACAAACAATCTTCCGGATATAAAAGGGTCAGAAGGTCTAGTAAGAAGGAGGAACTGAGGGAAATCCTTATTAGTCGGGAAATTGTGTTGGGGAAATTGATGGGATTGAAGGCCGATAAATCCCCAGGGCCTGATGGACTGCATCCCAGAGTACTAAAGTAGGTGGCCTTGGAAATAGTGGAATGATACTTCAGGGATTGACAGTGGATGGGCAAAGGCAGACTTTGGATGAACTACAACAATTGTACATCCCTGTCTGGCGTAAAAATAAAAAAGGGAAGGTGGCTCAACCGTGGCTATCAAGGGAAATCAGGGATAGTATTAAAGCCAAGGAAGTGGCATACAAATTGGCCAGAAATAGCAGCGAACCTGGGGACTGGGAGAAATTTAGAACTCAGCAGAGGAGGACAAAGGGTTTGATTAGGGCAGGGAAAATAGAGTACGAGAGGAAGCTTGCAGGGAACATTAAGACGGACTGCAAACGTTTCTATTGATATGTAAAGAGAAAAAGGTTCATAAAGACAAACATAGGACCCCTGCAGTCAGAATCAGGGGAATTCATAACGGGGAACAAAGAAATGGCAGACCAATTGAACAAGTACTTTGGTTCGCTATTCACTAAGGAGGACACAAACAACCTTCCGGATATAAAAGGGGTCAGAGGGTCCAGTAAGAAGAAGGAACTGAGGGAAATCCTTATTAGTCGGGAAATTGTGTTGGGGAAATTGATGGGATTGAAGGCCGATAAATCCCCAGGGCCTGATGGACTGCATCCCAGAGTACTTAAGGAGGTGGCCTTGGAAATAACGGATGCATTTACAGTCATTTTCCAACATTCCATTGACTCTGGATCAGTTCCTATGGAGTGGAGGGTAGCCAATGTAACCCCACTTTTTAAAAAAAGAGGGAGAGAGAAAACAGGGAATTATAGACTGGTCAGCCTGACATCGTTAGTGGGTAAAATGATAGAATCAATTATTAAGGGTGTCATAGCAACGCATTTGGAAAGAGGTGACATGATAGGTCCAAGTCAGCATGGATTTGTGAAAGGGAAATCATTCTTGACAAATCTTCTGGAATTTTTTGAGGATGTTTCCAGTAGAGTGGACAAGGTTGAACCAGTTGATGTGGTATATTTGGACTTTCAGAAGGCTTTCGACAAGGTCCCACACAAGAGATTAATGTGCAAAGTTAAAGCACATGGGATTGGGGGTAGTGTGCTGACGTGGATTGAGAACTGGTTGGCAGACAGGAAACAAAGAGTAGGAGTAAATGGGTGCTTTTCAGAATGGCAGGCAGTGACTAGTGGGGTACCGCAAGGTTCTGTGCTGGGGCCCCAGCTGTTTACATTGTATATTAATGATTTAGACGAGGGGATTAAATGTAATATCTCCAAATTTGCGGATGACACTAAGTTGGGTGGCAGTGTGAGCTGTGAGGAGGATGCTATGAGGCTGCAGAGTGACTTAGATAGGTTACGTGAGTGGGCAAATGCATGGCAGATGAAGTATAATGTGGATAAATGTGAGGTTATCCACTTTGGTGGTAAAAACAGAGAGACAGACTATTATCTGAATGGTGACAGATTAGGAAAAGGGGAGGTGCAACGAGACCTGGATGTCATAGTACATCAGTCATTGAAGGTTGGCATGCAGGTACAGCAGGCGGTTAAGGAAGCAAATGGCATGTTTAGCCTTCATAGCGAGGAGATTTGAGTACAGGGGCAGGGAGGTGTTACTACAGTTGTATAGGGCCTTGGTGAGGCCACACCTGGAGTATTGTATACAGTTTTGGTCTCCTAGCTTGAGGAAGGACATTCTTGCTATTGAGGGAGTGCAGCGAAGGTTCACCAGACTGATTCCCGGGATGGCGGGACTGACATATCAAGAAAGACTGGATCAACTGGGCTTGTATTCACTGGAGTTCAGAAGAATGAGAGGGGATCTCATAGAAACGTTTAAAATTCTGACGGGTTTAGACAGGTTAGACGCAGGAAGAATGTTCTCAATGTTGGGGAAGTCCAGAACCAGGGGTCACAGTCTAAGGATAAGGGGGAAGCCATTTAGGACCGAGATGAGGAGAAACTTCTTCACCCAGAGAGTGGTGAACCTGTGGAATTCTCTACCACAGAAAGTTGTTGAGGCCAATTCACTAAATATATTCAAAAAGGAGTTAGATGTAGTCCTTACTACTAGGGGGATCAAGGAGTATGGCGAGAAAGCAGGAATGGGATACTGAAGTTGCATGTTCAACCATGAACTCATTGAATGGCGGTGCAGGCTCGAAGGGCCGAATAGCCTACTCCTGCACCTCTTTTCTATGTTTCTATGACCCCCAAGTCTTTATTGGCACGACATTGGGAAGTGGTCAGCAGTAGATGGTTGGAGGTTGTGGTGAGGGTTGTGTGGGTTCTGGGAGTGATCCATGTGTGTCCATAGCTACATACATCCATTTCCCTCCCCCCCATCATAGACCATGTGTGTGGCTCAATACCTGCATTGGCATACGTGTTCGGAGAGTAAAGAATCGGATTGGTTATCACTGCTTTTGGGTTCAGCAGTGGTGCAACATGTACATTTTACAGGTAAGGTACATACGTGGTATTACAGACTTGCCCCTGGGGTGAGAGTGCAGGTGGGTGAGGATGTTTGTTCCGGAGCAGCCGGACTGTACCTCCTTCTAGCTGGGTGGGCACGGATTGCTCACCCGGCTGTGTCTCGGGGCCTTAGCCATTGCTTAGTGGTGGGCAGAACCACAGGGATGTCTGGCTGCCCTGTCCTCCTTTGAGGGCTGCAGGATCTCCCTGCTGGCCTTCAGTGGTGGTGGGAGTCTGGCCATCCCAGGTCCCCTCGGTAGGGCTGGAGGGTACTGGCCTCTTGCTCCCGGTGCTGGCCCTGGTGGCCAGGGGTGTTGGGCCGATCTGGGGCAAGGTGCCAGCGGTGGTGCCTGTGCCGTCCATTGATCGCTGGCCCTGCAGTGGGTATGCTCCCTCAGTGTGTGGCCACGCTCCTTGGGGCATCACATTAGTCCCGGAGGCGCAGGCTACATGATCGGGTAGCCCGCTGGACCTGCCCATGGGAGGTTGCCCTTGGCTTTGTCGCCGGGGATGTAGAACCCGGCATAATATTTCATTTCATCATTAGCATTCATGATACATTGGCTCCAACCGCAATCAGCCGACTTGACATCGTTATTTGTCTTTACTCTTTCGCATTTGTCAATTACATCACTTTCCTGTGTACTATCAGCATCTCTGTGCGAGGTTACATTTATATACTTGCATTTGTTGATTACATCTTTTCATTTAGTATCACCGGCATTGTTGTACAAAGACTGGAACTGTCCCTTTAATTGTTCTGGGTCGCCTTTAAAAGGGCCTTGCAACCTTTACCCCAATCCGGTTCGCTGCTCGGCATCACGTGTTGCTCCCTCAACGCTGGCCCTCATGGTCTGGTCACGGCCATCTTGATTTCAGGCGCTTCACCTCGAGGTGCGAGCGCCATCTTCTTTCTCTCCACGAGGTAGGCTACGGTGATCCTTTTCTCCCCAGATTCTGCCACGGAAGATGGGAATTTACCTTCTGCGCCGAGCTTCTTCCCCCGGAGTCCTGCCACTGGAGCCCGGAAGGTGAGGTCTGGTCATTTGGGGTGGATCATCTCGCCGTTGAGTTGTACGGTCTGTGTCGTCGCCACGCAGTCGAGTTGGATGGTAGAATTTTCAAGTGCTGTGATGGATCCAAATTTGGGGCCACGTAGGACGTGGATCGCCGGGGCCTGGAGGCTTTCCCAGCTCCAACAGATTTGGATTTGCTTCATCCATCATCTTCCCAGCAGCGTTGGACCATCACCAGCAACGATCCACAAGGGAAGTTTGTGCATCGCGCTGCCATGGGACACCTGGACATCCACGCTGCCAACGTCTGGGGTGGTGTCTTTTGTGTAGGTGAGCAGCTTCACCTGGATTGGGAGCATTTTGGGTCGTTCAGTGGGATTGTCCCAGAGTTTCTCGAAGGCCGTCTGATTCATCAGCGATTGGCTCGCCCCTGTGTCGACCTCCATCGAGACTGGAACCCCGTTGATTTCTACTTCCATTTTCCACGGGGAACTCTCGGTAGGGCAGGTATACACTCCGTGCACCTCTTCCAGGGGCTGAGCTGCTTCATAGACTCTCTCTTCATCAGCGCTGGAGCCCGGGTGATCGGCCAACTCTTCAGCGACTCAGTGAGTAAAGTTTCTTCTACACATTAACTGAAGGCGACCTTTAGTGTTGCAGCCTTTGCCGGTATAGTCTTTGTATCGGCACTGGTGGGCCCTGTGGTTTCCTCCACAGCGCCAGCACGGGGCTAGCTGGTTGGCCCCATGTGGCGGACTCAGGGTTGTGGGACTCGGGGTAGCAGCCTTGCCTCTGAAAGGCACCATTCGGTTCATTGTACTGGTCGGGTTAGAGTCCTGGGGGTGAGTCATCATCCTCTTGGAATCGCAGGCCGAAATCATGAAAGCCTGGCTGACTTTAATTGCCTTCTGCAGGGTGACCGTGGTGTCCGCAGAGAGCAGCTTGTGGGGGAGCCCCTCGTGGCCGATTCCAATAACAAAGATGTCCCTCAGTGCTTCGCCAAAATCACACGGTGCAGCCAATCGTCTCAGGTCTGCAGCATATTTAGCAATTTCTTGGCCTTCGGGCCGCCGGTGGCTGTAGAACCGGTGTCTGGCTGTGGGGATGCTCTCTTTAGGTTTGAGCTGTTCCTGTATTATTGTTACAAGCTCCACGTATGTTTTGGTTGTCGTCTTCGCTGGGGTTAGCAGGTCTCTGATGAGGCCGTGGACAGTGGGCCCACAACTGCTGAGCAGAATAGCTCTGTGCTTATCAGCCAGCGAGGTCGGTGTGTCTCCAGACAGGTCATTCGCGATGAAGAAGTGTTCGAGTCTTTCCACAAAGGCATCCCAATCTTCCCCATCAGCGAATTGTTGAAAGTTGCTTAGGTTAGCCATGTTGCACGTGGAAATTCGTAATCTTGTCGCCAGTTGTAGTATATGCAAGCACTCTAGTAATGACTCCATGAGGCAGGGTATTGTACTTGAACTGTTGTGACCTTAGTCCGTTTATTGTAGCTCCCTGAGTAAAGACACAATGAGGTGTGTTCCCTTTTATGCTTGGTTACCTGCAGTGTGCAGATGACCCTTAGGTCTCCACCAGTAGCACCCTCTGGTGGTACAGGCATGGTGCATACAGTGTGAAGATACATTCTAGTGTTACAGTACATACATTATACATACACAACACTAAATTCCCCCACGAGGGGAAACATCCTCTCTACATCCACCCTGTCGAACCCCCTCAGAAACTTGTCTGAGATTTCAATAAGATCGCCCCTCGTTCTTCTAAACTCCAAGGAGTATAGGCCCAACCTGCTCAACTTTTCTGTGGTGTCCCTGCACCGTACTAGAAACTCACACGAGGCATGTACTGCAGACACAGTCACTACGTGACCTTAACCTTTATTCCCAGGACCAAGGAGTGCTGACCTTGGATGGGACCTCCCCTTTTATACCTGGAAACCCAGGTGAGGAGTGTCTCCCACAAGTTCACCCCCTGTGGTCAGGGTGTGCATTTCTAGGGTATAAGTACAGTGTACAGGAGTTGCTTGAAGGTTACAGTTACATGAAGATTACCATTGTATGATAGTTACGTACATGACACTTTCTTCATATGACAACCCCTTCATCTTAGGAATCAATCTCATAAACCTTCTCTGAACAGCCTCCAATACAAATATATCCCTCCTTAAATAAAGAGACCAAAACTGTACGCAGTATTCTAGATGTGGTCGTACCAACGCCCTGTACAGTTGGAGCAGGACTTCTCTACTGTTATACTCCATCCCCGGACAGAAAAGATAGAAACTGTTCCCATTGGGGGAAGAGTCGAGAACCAGCGGACACAGATTTAAGGTGATTGACAGAAGAACCAAAGGCGACATGAGGAAAAACCATTTACGCAGCGAGTGGTTAGGATCTGGAATGCGCTGCCTGAGGGGGTGGTGGAGGCAGACTCAATCACTGGTTTCAAAAATGAGTTGGATAAGTGCCTGAAGGATACAAATGTGCAGGGTTACGGGGAAAGGACGGGGGAGTGGGACTAGCTGAAGTGCTCTTGCAGAGAGCTGGATTCGACGGGCTGAATGGCCTCCTCCTGTGCTGTAATCGTTTGATGATTCTATGATACTGCGCCTTTCATGACCACCACATGTCCCAACGCACCTCACAGCCAATGCAGTGCTTTTTGAAGTATAGTCTCTGTTGTAATGTTAGAAACACTACAATTTGCGCACAGCAAGCTCCCACAAACAGCAATGAGATAATGACCCGATAATCTGTTTTAGTGATGTTGATTTGAGGGATAAATATTGGCCAGGACACCGGGGAGAACTCCCCCTGCTCTTCTTCGAAATAGTGCCATGGGATCTTTTACATCCACCTGAGAGGGCAAGGTATGTGCTTTGAGGGCGAGGGCATTGCTTATTTCAGGCGCCAGTTACGTGCTGCCCACTCTTACAGGGCCTTGGCTGTAGTGGGGCTGGTCATTGTATGAATGTGGGATCTTTCAGTTTAGAAGATTGAGAGCGATCTGATCGAAGTGTTTAAAATGACAAAGGGATTTGATGGGGTAGATCGAGAGAAACCATTTCCTCTGGTGGGGGCAGTCCAGAACAAGAGGGCAGAATCTTTCTACCCCACAAGGCTATGAAGTTTTGGGGACAATTGGAGCTTTCAAGACTGAGATTCATAGATTTTTGTTAGGTCAGCGTATCAAGTGATATGGAGAAAGGCGGGTAAATGGATCGAGATGCAGGTGATCCATGATCAACCTGAATGGCAGAGCAGGCTCAAGGGGCTGAATGGCCTCTTCCTGTTCCTGTGTAACCCAGGAGTGTAACAATAGGACCCGCTGGGAGCTGCACTGCACATCATGTTCCCAATCTATCTGGAAATGCACGGAAAGACTTGGTGAGATGAAGCCTGGTACTAATCATTAACACAGGAGCAGAAGGAGGCCATTCAGTCCCTCGAACCTGTTACACAGGAATAGGAGGAGGCCATTCAGCCCCTCGAGCCTGTTACACAGGAACAGGAGGAGGCCATTCATCCCCTCCAGCCTGTTACACAGGAACAGGAGGAGGCCATTCAGCCCCTCGAGCCTATCACACAGGAACAGGAGGAGGCCATTCAGCCCCTCGAGCCTGTTGCACAGGAACAGGAGGAGGCCATTCAGCCCCTTGAACCTGTTACACAGGAACAGGAGGAGGCCATTCATCCCCTCAAGCCTGTTACACAGGAACAGGAGGAGGCCATTTAGCCCCTCGAGCCTGTCACACAGGAACAGGAGGAGGCCATTCAGCCCCTCGAGCCTGTCACACAGGAACAGGAGGAGGCCATTCAGCCCCTCGAGCCTGTTGTACAAGAACAGGAGGAGGCCATTCAGCCCCTCGACCCAGTTACACAGGAACAGGAGGAGGCTATTCAGCCCCTCGAGCCTATTACACAGGAACAGGGGGAGGCCATTCAGCCTCTCGAGCCTGCCACACAGGAACAGGAGGAGGCCATTCAGCCCCTCGAGCCTGTTATACAGGAACAGGAGGAGGCCATTCAGCCCCTCGAGCCTGTTACACAGGAACAGGGGGAGGCCATTCAGCCTCTCGAGCCTGCCACACAGGAACAGGAGGAGGTCATTCAGCCCCTCGAGCCTGTTATACAGGAACAGGAGGAGGCCATTCAGCCCCTCGAGCCGGTCCCGCCATTCAGTGAGATCCTGGCTGATCTGTTTCAGTTCACAGAAACCAAGTTAACATACGGAGCCAGCTTTTGCAGGTAACCCTAACCCTAAATGCAGTTTCCCAAACCCACCTGCATTTAACTTATCAAAATCAATCTGCTTTCTGTGGAAATCTTTCTTTGGCCATGTCAGTGTGACATTAGATGCAGCTACTACATGCTTCCCTGCACTGATACTCAAAGGCTTCCAACAGGAAGGTCAGTTCACAGTTCTTCCTTATCTGGATCTGTGGGCTCTGTCTTTTCCTTGTGTCTCTTCTGTTTACATTGCAACATTCTTTGGCTTCTGTCCGAGCCACATCGCTTTGCATCTGGTCAGGTCTTTCAAAGTCTGTTCAGTTCAATGTTTTGTCTGGCTATACAACTCTAACCCTAACCCTAACGCTGACCCTAACACTAACCCTAACCCTAACCCTAACCCTAACCCTAACGCTGACCCTAACACTAACCCTAACCCTAACTGCCATGTATGTAACCACAATGCAACACCACGGTATTACTGTATACACTCAACCTAGATGCACACCTTGACCACAAGGGGTGAACGTGTGGGAGACACGCCTTACCTGATCACACAGGTATAAAAAGGGAGGTCCCACGCAGAGTCATCGTCTTTGGAATCCTGTGAATAAAGAGTCAAGGTCACAGAGTGACCTTGTCCCCAGAATGTGCCTCGTGTGGTTTCATACTGTAGAGTAAGGACTTTACATTGGCGACGAGAAACGGGAATTCACGACCCACGAGAATGGCCACCGGTAGCTCAGAGGAACAGTACTGTGTTGGGGAAGACTGGGACGATTTTGTTGAGAGGCTTCAGCAAAGCTTCGTTATGAAAGACTGGCTGGGGGATGCAGTGGCCGACAAGCGAAGGGCTCATCTTTTGACCAGCTGCGGACCAAAGACTTACGCGCTCATGAAGGACTTACTAGCACCCGAAAAGCCGGCGGACAAAACCTTTGAAGAACTTAGCAAATTGATCAGGGAGCACCTCAAACCAGCGAGCAGCATACATACACCCGACACAGATTCTACACCCACCGACGTCGTGAAGGACAGAGCATACCGGACTCCGTAGCGGACCTCCGGTGTTTGGCCAGCCTCTGTAAGTTCACAGACATCTGCAGGGGGGAGATGCTAAGGGACTTCTTTATCGAGGGCATCGGTCATGAGGGAATTTTCCGCAAATTAATTGAGATCAAGGATTTGACCTTGGAAGCGGCGGCGTTGTTAGCAACAGAGACAATGGCAGGCTGAACGGACATTCACACCATTACAGTGGACAATGCGGCCCAGGATGGGGCCATTGACACCCACCAATAGGGTACTTAAGAGCAGTCAAAGGGACAGTCAGCACGGAATGCCTGGCCATAGTCCCTTTGTTCCCAACAATGGAAACTTTAACTCATGCTGGAGGTGTGGGGGAAAACACTCAGCTAGATCTTGCAGATTTCAACAGTTTGTCTGCAGGGAGTGCAATCTCAGTGGCCACTTAGCTTGAATGTGCAGGAAGTCTGCAACCAGACTAATATATGAGGCGGATGGACCAGAAGAGGGTTCTTTGAGGCAGGATGACTTTTGGGGCAAATTGATGGATGCTGAGGTTCAGTGGGTCCATGTGGCGAATATTCACAGTTCATACACCAGAACACCACCAATGATGATGAGGGTTTTATTAAACGGTATCCCAGTACACATGGAGCTGGACACTGGGGCCAGCCAGTCACTCATGGGCGTTCAGCAATTTGAGAAGCTATGGCCACTTAAAGCCAGTAGACCCAAATTAGCACGTATTGAGACACAATTACAAACTTACACTAAAGAAATCATTCGGTGCTAGGCAGTGCAATGTTGGCTGTCACACACAATGGGTTAGTGAATCGGCTGCCGCTCTGGATTGTCCCGGGCAATGGTCCCGCACTGTTGGGGAGGAGCTGGTTAGCCGAGATGAACTGGAAATGGGGTGATGTTCACGCAATGTCATCTGTGGAGCGAAGTTCGTGCTCACAAGTCCTTCAACAATTCAATTCACTATTCCAACCTGTCGTCGGGACTTTCAAAGGCACTAAAGTAGTGATACACATCACCCCGGACGCCAGGCCAGTGCACCACAAAGCCAGAGCGGTGCCGTATGTGATGTGGGAAAAGATCGAGAGCGAATTGGACCGGCTGTTGAGAGAGAGCATCATCTCGCCCATTGAATTCAGTGACTGGGCGAGCCCCATCGTTCCCGTCCTAAAAGCGGATGGCTCTGTCAGGATCTGTGGCGACTACAAGGCCACCATCAATCGGGTGTCCCTACAAGACCAATACCCGCTCCCGAGAGCGGAGGACCTCTTCGCCAAGCTGGCAGGCAGCAAGCTGTTCACCAAGTTGGACCTCACTTCAGCCTACATGACCCAGGAACTGGCCGACGAATCTAAACTACTGACCACCATCACCACGCACAAGGGACTGTTTGTTTATAACAGGTGCCCGTTTGGCATTCGATCAGCGGCCGCGATTTCTCAATGAAACATGGAAAGCCTGCTTAAATCCATTCCTGGAACGATCGTATTCCAGGACGACATCCTCATCACCGGTCGAGACACCGAGGAAGACCTCCACAACCTGGAGGAGGTGCTACGCTGACTGGACCGTGTAGGCCTGCGACTCAAGAAGTCTAAATGTGTGTTCTTAGCTCCTGAGGTAGAGTTTCTGGGCAGGAGGGTTGCTGCAGATGGGATTCGGCCCACCGAATCCAAAACAGAGGCGATTCGACGAGCGCCCAGGCCCGGCAACACATCGGAGTTGCGTTCATTCCTGGGACTGTTGAACTATTTCGGGAACTTTCTGCCGAACTTGAGCACGTTGTTGGAGCCGCTACACGTGCTCCTGCGTAAGGGTTGCGATTGGTTTTGGGGGGACTGTCAGGAACGGGCTTTTGATCGGGCGCGAAACCTACTTTGTTCAAACAAATTGTTGACCCTATATGACCCCTGTAAAAAGATTGGTTCTGACATGTGATGCATCGTCCTATGGGGTTGGGTGCGTGTTGCAGCAGGGCAATGCTGAGGTCAACTACAATCTGTGGCTTATGCCTCCAGGTCGCTCTCTCAAGCAGAACAGGGTTATGGGATGGTCGAGAAGGAAGCGCTTGCATGTGTCTATGGTTTAAAAAAAATGCATCAGTAACTCTTTGGTAGGAAGTTTGAATTAGAGACGGACTACAAGCCATTAACAGCCCTGTTGTCAGACAGCAAGGCTATCAATGCCAACGCATCAGCTCGCATACAGCGATGGGCTCTCACGCTGGCTGCTTATGACTATTCCATCCGGCACCAGCCCGGCATTGAAAATTGCACTGACGCGCTCAGCAGGCTTCCACTGGCCACCACTGAGGGGGCAGTGGAGCAAAGCGCCGAGATGGTCATGGCTGTCGATGCCTTTGACAGTGCAGGCTCCCCCATCACAGCTCGCCAGAATCTGGACAAACAGAGACCCCCTTCTATCCCTGATTAAGAAATGTGTCCTGACTGGGGACTGGGCGTCCACACACGGAGCATGCCCTGAGGAGGTCAGACCATTCCACAGACAGATGGATGAGCTCTCCATCCAAGCCGACTGCCTACTATGGGGCAGCCGGGTAGTTATGCCCCAGAAGGGCAGGGAGGCATTCATCAGGGAACTCCACAGTGAGCACCCAGGCATTGTGCTGATGAAGGCCATTGCCCGGTCACATGTTTGGTGGCCTGGAATTGATTTAGACATGGAACACTGTGTTCGTAGGTGCACGACGTGTGCCCAGCTGGGTAATGCCCCCAGGGAGGCCCCGCTCAGCCCGTGGCCCTGGCCCACCAGGCCATGGTCACGCATTCATGTTGACTACGTGGGCCCGTTCATGAGTAAGATGTTCCTTATTGTGGTAGATGCGTACTCGAAATGGATCAAGTGCATCATTCTGAATTCATGCACGTCATCCACCACCGTGGAAAGCCTACATGCGATCTTTGCAACCCATGGCTTGCCGGACATTCTAGTTAGTGATAATGGCCCATGTTTCACAAGCTACGAATTCCAAGAATTTATCTCGGGCAATGGCATCAACCACGTCAGGACTGCGCCATTCAAGCCGGCCTCCAATGTAAGTAAGGTATGCTCAGGAGTCAAGGACCCTCCCTACAATGCCGCCTATTGTGTCTCCTGCTGGCCTATAGATCCCGACCGCACTCGCTTACGGGGGTCCCACCCGCAGAGCTACTAATGAAACGGACACTCAAAACTCGGTTGTCCCTCATTCACCCAGTTCTGACCGACATAGTTGAGGGCAAGCGCAAGTCACAAAACGAGTACCATGACCGTATTTCGAGGGGGAGATGTATAGAAATAAATGATGCTGTATTTGTCCTCAATCACGCCATGGGGCCCAAATGGCTTGAGGGCACTGTAATTGACAAAGAGGGGAATAGGGTCATCGTGGTAAAACTCAACAATGGTCAAATATGCTGTAAGCATCTGGACCAAGTAAAAAAAAAAGGTTCAGCATCGACACGGAGGAACCTGAAGAAGACCATGAGATGGAGCTCATAACACCGCCAGTGAATGAGCAACAAGAGCAATCAGAAGAATGCACAGTCCCTGCGGTCAGCCCGGACAGGCCGGAATCACCACAAGTGACAGACACTCACATCAGTGTCCAACAACCAGAGCCCCAACTGCGGTGCTCCACGAGGGAGTGTAGACCACCTGAAAGACTAAACCTATGATCCCCAATAAGACTTTGGGGGGGGGAGGAGGTGATGTCATGTATGTAACCACAATGTAACACCACTGTATTACTGTATAACTCAACCTAGATGCACACCTTGACCACAAGGGATGAACTTGTGGGAGACACTCCTTACCTGATCACACAGATATATATGGCCTTCATAACGAGGGAGTGCAGCGAAGATTCACAAGACTGATTCCCGGGATGACGGGACTGACATATCAAGAAAGACTGGATCAACTGGGCTTGTATTCACTGGAGTTCAGAAGAATGAGAGGGGATCTCATAGAAACGTTTAAAATTCTGACGGGTTTAGACAGGTTAGATGCAGGAAGATTGTTCCCAATGTTGGGGAAGTCCAGAACCAGGGTCACAGTCTAAGGATAAGGGGTAAGCTATTTAGGACCGAGATGAGGGGTATGGCGAGAAAGCAGGAAGGGGGTACTGAAGTTGCATGTTCAGCCATGAACTCATTGAATGGCGGTGCAGGCTTGAAGGGCCGAATGACCTACTCCTGCACCTATTTTCTATGTTTCTATGTTTCTATGATTTGAGTATAGGAGTAGGGAGGTCTTACTGCAGTTGTACAGGGCCTTGGTGAGGCCTCACCTTGAATATTGTGTTCAGTTTTGGTCTCCTAATCTGAGGAAGTACATTCTTGCTATTGAGGGAGTGCAGCGAAGGTTCACCAGACTGATTCCCGGGATGGCAGGACTGACATATGAAGAAAGACTGGATCGACTAGGCTTATATTCACTGGAATTTAGAAGAATGAGAGGGGATCTCATAGAAACATAAAATTCTGACGGGATTGGGTAGGTTAGATGCAGGAAGAATGTTCCCGATGTTGGGGAAGTCCAGAACCAGGGGTCACAGTCTAAGGATAAGGGGTAAGCCATTTAGGACCGAGATAAGGAGAAACTTCTTCACTCAGAAAATTGTGAACCTGTGAAATTCTCTACCGCAGAAAGTTGTTGAGGCCAGTTCGTTAGATATATTCAAAAGGGAGTTAGATATGGCCCTTACGGCTAAAGGGGTCAAGGGGTATGGAGAGAAAGCAGGAATGGGGTACTGAAGTTGCATGATCAGTCATGATCATACTGAATGGTGGCGCAGGCTCGAAGGGACGAAAGGCCTACTCCTGCACCTAATTTCTATGTTTCTATATTGGGTTTTATGGTAGACAGTGTCGAATATAAAAGTCACCCACACTTAGCACACACAGCCGCAGTTAAGAAAAGATTGTGTTTGAGACATGACAGAGCTCTACTAGGGCCAGACTTCCCTCTCTGATAAATAAATACCTTCATTGAGTGTTTTATTCAAGGTGTGTTCTCAAAATGCAGTTAAGCGTAGTGAGATGACATAGAGTGCTTGAAGCAGATAACAGCGACACATTGCAGGGAAGGCTTGGTCCGTACATGGGAGAGAAGGGAACACGAGGATATGCCGACAGGGCAGGAAGTGGTCATCAGAGTGGGAGGAGGCTCCTGTGGTGTGTAAGTACTGGCAGAGACCAGATGGGCCGAATGGCCTGTTTCTGTGCTACATACTCTGTAAGGATTCTGACAAGACTGAGTTTATTGCTCATCCCTACTTGTCCTGAGATGTTGTGTGTGAACCTGTCCTTGAACCTCGGCATTACCTCTGATGCCCGTGCTCCCACTATGGTGTTGCATGAGGAACTCCAGACTTTAACCCCACTGATGGTGAGACATCATGCACAGGGAGGTTGGTGAGGATGAGGTGAAGTAGGTTATTCGCTGGTGTTGGTTCCCTCACCAGGATACAGGCCCAGTCTGGTAGCTCTGCCCCTCAATACACGGCCAGCTCGATGAGTGGTACGATGACCCAAGCCAGCCTTAGTGTTGGACACTGAAGACCTCACCCACAACACATTCTATGCCTTCACGTTCCTTACAGACCTTTGCAAGAGATGCTCAACATGAATTGTCAGTTCATCTGATTCGTCAGTCGCTGGTAATCAGCCGCAGGTTTCCTGGACTTCATTTAACCGAAGCCATGAGACCTTGTGATCGATGTTGAGGACTCCCAGGGCCACTGTGCCCCCACCACTGATCGCTCTATCCTGCCAGTGGTTCAGGACATTTCCAGGGATGGTGATCACACAATAACTCCAGCCCATCTTTGCTTCATCTATTCAACCTCCCCCATTGTGGCAACCAATTGTTTGTAAAGTGATTCCGGAATCGCTGCTCACCACTCTTTGTGTGAAAAATAATCTCCTGATATCAGTTCTAAAAGTTCCTGGCTCCAGTTTGAACCTGTGTCCCCTAGTTCTAGTCACACAGTTTAATTGAAAGTAATATTTTGGGCTAACCTTTTCTCAAGGCTTCAGCTATCATTTCCGATCTGACTCTTCACATTCCGTTGCCCCTCCCTCTCTGACTTTCAGATTTAGGTCATTTACTGTAACTGTTGTGGACCCAGCATTGAGTGGGTGCAGGGCAGAAAACATCGATACCACTCACAGCTCTAACAATAAATCTCAGAGGGAAATGCAGCTTATTAAAGAAATGAATGAACAAACGTTTCAACATTACATCCTAAGTTACAGTGCTGGGTGAGAGTCTGTCAGCAGACCTCAAATACTGATTTGTCCCACTTTGCATTTGGATGTGATGTGGCTGTAGATGTTGCTCCATTTGTGACCCTGCTAATGCAACAAGAGGCTGTGTGGCAAGCCACATGATGCCCTGATTCATCCATTATCGCTGTCTGACAAGAAGTGAAACTATCGAAGGCTCTCAGCTCACAGACTCAGTCAGTCACTGCTCATCGAACGGTGACAGCACAGAAGGAGGCCATTCGGCCCATCGAGCCCGTGCCGGCTCTCTGCAAGAGCACCTCAGCCAGTCCCACTCCCCCCTTCCTTTCCCCACAGCTCTGCAATTATTCTCTTTCAGATATTTATCCAATTCCCTTTTGAAAGCCGCGATTGAGTCTGCCTCCACCACCCACTCAGGCAGCGCATTCCAGATCCCAACCGCTCGCTGTGTAAAAATGTTTTTCCTCATCGTCTTTGGCTCTTTTGCCAATCACCTTAAATCTGTGTTCTCTGGGAACAGTTTCTCTCTCTATCTCCTCTGTCCAGACCCTCATAATTTTGAACACCTCGATCAAATCCCCTCTCAATTTTCTCTGCTCCAAGGTCTCCCATCAGCCTCCTCTGTTCCAAAGAAAGCAACCCCAGCCTATCCAATCTTTCCTCATCGCTAAAACTCTCCAGTCCGGGCAACATCCTCGTAAATCTCCTCTGTACCCTCTCCAGTGCAATCACATCCTTCCTGTAATGCGGTGACCAGAACTGCACGCAGTACTCCAGCTGTGGCCTAACTCGTGTTTTATACAGTTCAAGCATAACCCCTCTGTTTTGACCAGCCGTCTGGGGAGTCTCCCAGGCACCAGAATCCCACTAGTCTATGCAGGGTCCATTGAGATTGTGTTGATTTGAGGTGCTCACTTGAACAGAGCATCCATCCGTTTCCTAATGCAACAGCACACAGCTGATTGGCTGATGCTGCCTGGAAGGATCCGGTTGCATAACAATTCAGAGGTGTGGTCCATTTAACCGCCACTTGTTGATGTTGGCTGCAAGTCTTTGGACACCACCTGACAAAACGCACCAATAGCCTCGGGGGAGCGGGGGTGGGGCATTTAGCTATCTAACCGTCTCTGGGAGGTCACGTTATGACCTGGGAGGTCAGTAAACCCTGTATGTAATGGCTGTAGACACCTCCAATGACGTGTCACACTCACAGCCTCTGTGCTTACCTCCTCCATTACCCCCTCCATAATCTAAAGGGGATCCTCATAGCGAAACCTATTATCTACCCCCCCAATTTTTTTTTTCTACAATCACTTTCAGTTTAGGGGTACAATTATGTGATAAGGACGTAAAAAGCTCCAAGAATTACAGTCTCAGAAAGACCTGTAGGTACGAAAGTATTTGGAGAAATGCTGGCCCTCCCCTCTCCCCTCCCCTCCCAGCTCTGGGCTGTTGTACCAGTCCTCAGTGGTAGTGGGGGCACTGGAGGGGCAGAGACAGGGATGCAGCAGCGGATAACGAACCCACAGTGACACGCGGTGAAGCAGGTCGGGCCCCCCATGGTCTGGGCGCTACATACTGGGCTCAAGTTGCGGTGAGTCTGTCACTGACCTGCCCAACTCCTGCGGGGTTTACCCAGGAAGATCCCATGAACTCACCCTTGGACACGGCCTGTGGGTTAGGGTGTGAGTGTGAATATTTCTCACTGTCGCTCGGACAGGATTCGAGGATCTCTGCCGTCAGTCGCTGTGAGAGTGGGCCCTGGGCTCCCACTGGTTCACATTCTGTGCCACAGGTTCTCGCTGCAAGAGTGACAGGTTGAGGCGACCCGGCAAAGGAGAAACGATTTCTAGACACCCGACCATGACCATCGCCAAAGCAGCTGTGCGTCCTGCAGTGTCAGTCACTTTTACTTCCTCTATTGTTGTGGTTGCTGTAAATCCCCACAGGCCGTTCACACAGGCTAAGCAACGTAAACAGGCCCCAATCTTAACACCAGGCCCCGACCCTGACCCCCAACCCTGACATTTGACCTGACACCGGATTCTGACATTTGACCCTGACCCCCGACCCTGACATTTGACCCTGACATCCGACCCTGACATTTGACCCTGACCCTGATAGCCGACCCTGACACCCGACCCTGACACTGAGCTCGAGGTCACAGCCCGGCTATGGCCCGTTCAATTCAACCCAGTTTGCATCGAGACAGGACAGAGACTGCAACCAATCGTAGCCTGCCTCAGGGCTGGGTGTCAGGGGTCAGGGTCAGGTGTCGGGGTCAAATGTCAAGATCGGGTGTCAGGGTCAAATTTCAGGCTCGGATGTCAGGATCAAATGTCACGGTTGGAGGTCAGCGTCAAATGTCAGCGCCGGGTTTCAGGGTTGGGTATCAGGGTCAGGGTCAAATGTCAGGATCGGGAGTCAGGGTCAGAAGTCAGGGTCGGATGTCATGGTCGGGTATCCGGGTCAGGGTCAAATGTCCCTGACCCTGATACCAACCCTGACACCCGACCCTGACCCCCGACCCTGACCCCGACCCTGACATTTGACCCTGACCCCCGAGCCTGACATTTGACCCTGAGCCCCGATCCTGACATTTGACCCTGACCCTGATACCCAACCCTGAAAGCCGACCCTGACATTTGACGCTGACCCCCAACCGTGACATTTGATCCTGACACCCGAGCCTGACATTTGACCCTGACACCCGATCCTGACATTTGACCCCGACACCTGACCCTGACCCCTGACATTCAGCCCTGAGGCAGGCTAAGATTGGTTGCGGTCTCTGTCCTGTCTCGATGCAAACTGGGTTGAATTGAATGGGCCATAGCCAGGCTGTGACCTCGAGCTCAATGATTACGCTGCCTCATTCAGGCAAACTCTTATCCTGTCACTCATTTCCATTCAGGTATGTTTTATACTCCCCCTCCCCACTCCTGCCGGCACAGAGTCCCGCTGGGGTACAGGAGGCCCATGGGGGCAGGAGCATTCTGGGGTATGGGAGGCCCTGGGGGCAGGAGCCTCTGGTACCTCACCCTATACTCCATGTGTGAGAACAACTCAGCTGAATCTGGTCCTGTCTGCACCTGACACCTGCCCACATGCCCACTTGCCCACACCTGCCCCATGCCCACCTGCCCACACTTGCCCCATGCCCACCTGCCCACACCTGCCCACATGCCCACAGGCTCACATGCCCACCTGACACTTGCTCACATGCCCATCTGTCCGCATGCCCACATGCCCACCAGACACCTGCCCACCTTCCCACACCTGCTCCATGCTCACCTGCCCACACCTGCCCCATGCCCACCTGCCCACACCTGCCCCATGCTCACCTGCCCACACCTGCCCCATGCTCACCTGCACACACCTGCCCCATGCTCACCTGCCCACACCTGCCCCATGCTCACCTGCCCACACCTGCCCCATGCTCACCTGCACATTCAGCAGGAGTCATTGGACGCTGATCGGGAAGTCCGGCTGATCCCAGAGGTGCAGCAGGGCTGGATCGGCAGACTTGGAATTGGGATCCACTTGATCTCTACGGTGGGGATCTTTGATTTATTCCTGGTTTGGGACTCAAGCATGCTCAGCTGCACAATATTACCGTAATAAAACCTCATGATATAAAGAGGAAATGAGGGAGAATTTCATGGGATTTCCTGACCTTCCAGTGCAATGTTTTGCCATTTGCACAGCTTGGTCGTTGGTGCCGATCTCCTGCCACAGGCACCCCGCTGATTATCTGCAGGTCATGGTCCGACACAGGGGCTGATGTTAAACAGCGTCCATTAACGCCAGCTTTTATAATAACTCCCTCACCTATTGGAATAAAAGTAAGCATTGGGCCCCAGCACACATCGCACGCAGTGATTGGCTGCTGATATCCTCTGGGGGACCAGCGATGGCCCAAGATCAATTTTTTAAAATACTGACTGTGTGAAATTAGGCCAACGAGCCGATTCCACAGACAATGACCAGAAGGTTATATATAGGTGTGAAGCGTGTGGTTTGAGAGGATGATAAGGTGCAGTGTGACACCCAGCCCCACACTGCCATCACTGCTGCCTGTGAGTTTGATGGGTTGTGTTGTGACCTCCAGTTGCAGCTGCTGGCGAGGCTGTGTGTGTGTGTGAGCCTGTGTGTGACCCTGTGTGTGACCCTGTGTGTGAGCCTGTGTGTGACCCTGTGTGTGAGCCTGTGTGTGTGAGCCTGTGCGTGTGTGTGAGCCTGTATGTGTGTGAGTCTGTGTGTGTGAGCCTGTGTGTGTGACCCTGTGTATGTGTGTGAGCCTGTGTGTGTGTGTGAGTCTGTGTGTGTGTGTGAGCCTGTGTGTGTGACCCTGTGTGTGTGTGTGTGAGTCTGTGTGTGTGTGTGAGCCTGTGTGTGTGACCCTGTGTGTGTGTGTGTGAGTCTGTGTGTGTGTGTGAGCCTGTGTGTGTGTGTGAGCCTGTGTGTGTGACCCTGTGTGTGTGTGTGTGAGCCTGTGCGTGTGTGTGAGTCTGTGTGTGTGACCAGGTGTGTGAGCCTGTGTGTGTGTGTGAGCCTGTGTGTGAGACCTGTGTGTGTGTGTGTGTGTTTGTGAGCCTGTGTGTGTGAGCCTGTGTGTGTGTGTGAGTCTGTGTGTGTGACCCTGTGTGTGAGCCTGTGTGTGTGAGCCTATGTATGTGTGTGATTCTGTGTGTGTGACCCTGTGTGTGAGCCTGTATGTGTGAGCCTGTGTGTGTGTGAGCTTGTGTGTGTGTGAGCCTGTGTGTGTGACCCTGTGTGAGCCTGTGTGTGTGAGCCTGTGTGTGTGACCCTGTGTGTGAGCCTGTGTGTGTGTGTGAGTCTGTGTGTGTGACCCTGTGTGTGAGCCTGTGTGTGTAAGCCTGTGCGTGTGTGTGAGCCTGTGTGTGTGAGTCTGTGTGTGAGACCCTGTGTGTGAGCCTGTGTGTGTGAGCCTGTGTGTGTGTGTGAGCCTGTGTGTATGAGCCTGTGCGTGTGTGTGAGCCTGTGTGTGTGTGAGTCTGTGTGTGAGACCCTGTGTGTGAGCCTGTGTGTGTGAGCCTGTGTGTGTGTGTGTGTGTGAGCCTGTGTGTGACCCTGTGTGTGTGAGCCTGTGTGTGTGTGTGTGTGTGTGTGAGCCTGTGTGTGAGCCTGTGTGTGTGAGCCTGTGTGTGTGTGTGTGTGAGCCTGTGTGTGACCCTGTGTGTGAGCGAGCCTGTGTGTGTGTGTGTGTGTGTGTGTGTGTGTGTGTGAGCCTGTGTGTGACCCTGTGTGTGAGCGAGCCTGTGTGTGTGTGTGAGCCTGTGTGTGCGTGTGTGAGGGGGGGGGTACGGGGGAGCAGGGGCGGGAGGCGAGGCTGTGCGAGCAAGGCTGTGGTTGTAGGGCTGTGGTTTCCAGAGCTCACAGTGCTGATAATCTGACTGGTCTCAGTCTGAGTCACTGCTCATTGCTCTCATTCTGCCTGCCGCCCAACACTGAGAATGAAGTCGCTGTGGATGCTGACAATCTTTGCCCTGGCCAGTTGTTGGATAAACTGCTACGCCACTAAAGGTACCGACGGTTTTACATTCACAGCTACATCTGTTTTTACTGAATGCAAAAAATTCTGCTCTTTTTTCCTGTAAACTAAAGAAAATTTCTATTCAGAAACTTATCTATTAACAAACCTTTAATTCTGGAGAATGGTAATTTCAACAGGTCAACATCAAAGTATTTAATCCTAATAATTCCGTCTGGAGTATTCTGTCCAGAGTATTCTGTCTGGAATATTCTATCCTCGCGACACAACCATACGACTGTGTGTGACTAAAGTGAACACAGGTGGTGAAGGATTTTAGCAAAAATATATGACTATTAAGAGAGCGTTACTCGACCAAATGGCACCATTCTTGACTCATCAGAATAGGGAATGAGTTTAGAAAACAATTCTCATGGTGTGTAAAGTGACGGTGCGCAGTTTACACTCACTGTGGGAAGGCAGTGTGGAACCGAAACCGGTCCCAGTCCGAGCCCTGGGTCTGCCCAGCTCAGCAACTCGGAGCCTCAGGGTCAAGGTGGGAATTCAGACCCACTCCCTGACCTCTGACCTCTGCCGGATCATGCGTTCCAGGAACGCAAGTTACCATTGTGATGCTTTCCACCGAAAAGCAGGAGCTCACACTCACCGGTCCACTTACATAGAAACATAGAAACATAGAAAATAAGGGCAGGAGTAGGCCATTCGGCCCTTCGAGCCTGCACCACCATTCAATGAGTTCATGGCTGAACATGCAACTTCAGTACCCCCTTCCTGCTTTCTCGCCATACCCCTTGATCCCCCTAGTAGTAAGGACTACATCTAACTCATTTTTGAATATATTTAGTGAATTGGTCTCAACAACTTTCTCTGGTAGAGAATTCCACAGGTTCACCACTCTCTGGGTGAAGAAGTTTCTCCTCATCTCGGTCCTAAATGGCTTACCCTTATCCTTAGACTGTGACCCCTGGTTCTGGACTTCCCCAACATTGGGAACATATTTCCTGCATCTAACCTGTCTAAACCCATCAGAATTTTAAACGTTTCTATGAGGTCCCCTCTCATTCTTCTGAACTCCAGTGAATACAAGCCCAGTTGATCCAGTCTTCCTTGATAGGTCAGTCTCGCCATCCCAGGAATCAGTCTGGTGAACCTTCGCTGCACTCCCTCAATAGCAAGAATGTCCTTCCTCAGGTTAGGAGACCAAAACTGTACACAATACTCCAGGTCTGGCCTCACCAAGGCCCTGTACAACTGTAGTAACACCTCCCTGCCCCTGTACTCAAATCCCCTCGCTATGAAGGCCAATATGCCATTTGCTTTCTTAACCGCCTGCTGTACCTGCATGCCAACCTTCAATAATTGATGTACCATGACACCCAGGTCTCGTTGCACCTCCCCTTTTCCTAATCTGTCACCATTCAGATAATAGTCTGTCTCTCTGTTTTTACCGCCAAAGTGGATCACCTCACATTTATCCACATTATACTTCATCTGCGATGCCATCACCTAACCTATCCAAGTCGCATAGCATCATAGCATCCTCCTCGCAGCTCACACTGCCACCCAACTTAGTGTCATCCGCAAATTTGGAGATACTACATTTAATCCCCTCGTCTAAATCATTAATGTGCAGTGTAAACAGCTGGGGCCCCAGCACAGAACCTTGCAGTACCCCACTAGTCACTGCCTGCCATTCTGAAAAGTACCCATTTACTCCTACTCTTTGCTTCCTGTCTGCCAACAGTTCTCAATCCATGTCAGCACACTACCCCCAATCCCATGTGCTTTAACTTTGCACATTAATCTCTTGTGTGGGACCTTGTCGAAAGCCTTCTGAAAGTCCAAATATACCACATCAACTGGTTCTCCCTTGTCCACTCTACTGGAAACATCCTCAAAAAATTCCAGAAGATTTGTCAAGAATGATTTCCCTTTCACAAATCCATGCTGACTTGGACCTATCATGTCACCTCTTTCCAAATGCGCTGCTATGACATCCTTAATAATTGATTCCATCATTTTACCCACTACTGATGTCAGGCTGACCGGTCTATAATTCCTTGTTTTCTCTCTCCCTCCTTTTTTAAAAAGTGGGGTTACATTGGCTACCCTCCACTCGATAGGAACTGATCCAGAGTCAATGGAATGTTGGAAAATGACTGTCAAAACATCCGCTATTTCCAAGGCCACCTCCTTAAGTACTCTGGGATGCAGTCCATCAGGCCCTGGGGATTTATCGGCCTTCAATCCCATCAATTTCCCCAACACAATTTCCCGACTAATAAAGATTTCCCTCAGTTCCTCCTCCTTACTAGATCCTCTGAACCCTTTTATATCCGGAAGGTTGTTGTTGCTACAGTTGTACAGGGCCTTGGTGAGGCCACACCTGGAGTATTGTGCACAGTTTTGGTCTCCTAACTTGAGGAAGGACATTCTTGCTATTGAGGGAGTGCAGCGAAGATTCACCAGACCTATTCCCGGGATGGTGGGACTGACCTATCAAGAAAGACTGGATCAACTGGACTTGTATTCACTGGAGTTCAGAAGAATGAGAGGGGACCTCATAGAAACGTTTAAAATTCTGACGGGTTTAGACAGGTTAGATGCAGGAAGAATGTTCCCAATGTTGGGGAAGTCCAGAACCAGGGGTCACAGTCTAAGGATAAGGGGTAAGCCATTTAGGACCGAGATGAGGAGAAACTTCTTCACCCAGAGAGTGGTGAACCTGTGGAATTCTCTACCACAGAAAGTTGTTGAGGTCAATTCACTAAATATATTCAAAAGGGAGTTAGATGAAGTCCTTACTACTAGGGGGATCAAGGGGTATGGCGAGAAAGCAGGAATGGGGTACTGAAGTTGCATGTTCAGCCATGAACTCATTGAATGGCGGTGCAGGCTAGAAGGGCTGAATGGCCTACTCCTGCACCTATTTTCTATGTTTCTATGTTTCTATGTGTCCTCCTTAGTGAATACCGAACCAAAGTACTTGTTCAATTGGTCCGCCATTTCTTTGTTCCCCGTTATGACTTCCCCTGATTCTGACTGCAGGGGACCTACGTTTGTCTTTACTAACCTTTTTCTCTTTACATATCTATAGAAACTTTTGCAATCCGTCTTAATGTTCATTGCAAGCTTCTTCTCGTACTCCATTTTCCCTGCCCTAATCAAACCCTTTGTCCTCCTCTGCTGAGTTCTAAATTTCTCCCAGTCCCCGGGTTCGCTGCTATTTCTGGCCAATTTGTAAGCCACTTCCTTGGCTTTAATACTATCCCTGATTTCCCTTGATAGCCACGGTTGAGCCACCTTCCCTTTTTTATTCTTTGCCAGACAGGAATGTACAATTGTTGTCGTTCATCCATGCGGTCTCTAAATGTCTGCCATTGCCCATCCACAGTCAACCCCTTAAGTATCATTCGCCAATCTATCCTAGCCAATTCACGCCTCATACCTTCAAAGTTAGCTTTCTTTAAGTTCTGGACCATGGTCTCTGAATTTACTGTTTCATTCTCCATCCTAATGCAGAATTCCACCATATTATGGTCACTCCTCCCCAAGGGACCTCGCACAACGTTATTGCTCATTAATCCTCTCTCATTACATAACACCCAGTCTAAGATGGCCTCCCCCCTAGTTGGTTCCTCGACATATTGGTCTAGAAAACCATCCCTTATGCACTGCAGGAAATCCTCCTCCACCGTATTGCTTCCAGTTTGGTTAGCCCAATCTATGTGCATATTAAAGTCACCCATTATAACTGCTGCACCTTTATTGCATGCACCCCTAATTTCCTGTTTGATGCCCTCCCCAACATCACTACTACTGTTTGGAGGTCTGTACACAACTCCCACTATCGTTTTTTGCCCTTTGGTGTTCTGCAGCTCTACCCATATAGATTCCACATCATCCAAGCTAATGTCCTTCCTAATTATTGCATTAATCTCCTCCTTAACCAGCAATGCTACCCCACCTCCTTTTCCCTTTATTCTATCCTTCCTGAATGTCGAATACCCCTGGATGTTGAGTTCCCAGCCCTGATCATCCTGGAGCCACGTCTCTGTAATCCCAATCACATCATATTTGTTAACATCTATTTGCACAGTTAATTCATCCACCTTATTACGGATACTCCTTGCATTAAGACACAAAGCCTTCAGGCTTGGTTTTTTTAGCACCCTTTATCCTTTTAGAATTTTGCTGTACAGTGGCCCTTTTTGTTCTTTGCCTTGGGTTTCTCTGCTCTCCACTTTTACTATTCTCCTTTCTGTCCTTTGCTTTTGTCTCCTTTTTGTTTCCCTCTGTCTCCCTGCATTGGTTCCCATCCCCCTGCCATATTAGTTTAACTCCTCCCCAACAGCACTAGCAAACACTCCCCCTAGGACATTGGTTCCGGTCCTGCCCAGGTGCAGACCGTCCGGTTTGTACTGGTCCCACCTCCCCCAGAACCGGTTCCAATGCCCCAGGAATTTGAATCCCTCCCTGCTGCACCACTGCTCAAGCCACGTATTCATCTGCGCTATCCTGCGATTCCTACTCTGACTGGCACGTGGCACTGGTAGCAATCCCAAGATTACTACTTTTGAGGTCCTACTTTTTAATTTAGCTCCTAGCTCCTTAAATTCATTTCGTAGGACCTCATCCCTTTTTTTACCTATGTCGTTGGTACCAATGTGCACCACGACAACTGGCTGTTCTCCCTCCCTTTTTAGAATGTCCTGCACCCGCTCCGAGACATCCTTGACCCTTGCACCAGGGAGGCAACATACCATCCTGGAGTCTCGGTTGCGGGCACAGAAACGCCTATCTATTCCCCTTACAATTGAATCCCCTATCACTATCGCTCTCCCACTCTTTTTCCTGCCCTCCTGTGCAACAGAGCCAGCCACGGTGCCATGAACTTGGCTGCTGCTGCCCTCCCCTGATGAGTCATCCCCCCCAACAGTACCCAAAACGGTGTATCTGTTTTGCAGGGCGATGACCACAGGGGACACCTGCACTACCTTCCTTGCACTGCTCTTCCTGCTGGTCTTCCATTCCCTATCTGGCTGTGGACCCTTTCCCTGCGGTACAACCAACTCGCTACACGTGCTACTCACATCATTCTCAGCATCGTGGATGCTCCAGAGTGAATCCACCCTCAGCTCCAACTCCGCAACACGGTCCGTCAGGAAGACTGGTGTCGTCCCTGAGTTCCCACATGGTACAGGAGGAGCATAACACGTGACCGAGCTCTCCTGCCATGACTTAACCCTTAGATAAGCAATGGCATGTTTCCACGTGTGAAATGGTTTCCACGTGTGGAATGGCGTGTTTACACATGTGCAATGGTGTGTTTACACGTGTGGAATGGCATGTTAACATGTGTGGAATAGTGCGTTTACACGTGTGGAATGGAATGATGTGTTTCCACATGTGTAATGGCCTATTTACTCATGTGGAATGGTGTGTTTACACGTGTGGAATGGTGTGTTTACATGTGTGGAATGGTGTATTTACATGTGTGCAATGGTGTGTTTACATGTGTGCAATGGTGTGTTTACATGTGTGGAATGGCGTGTTTAGACATGTGGAATGGTGTGTTTACATGTGTGGAATGGTGTGTTTACACGTGTGGAATGGCGTGTTTACACATGTGGAATGGTGTGTTTCCATGTGTGTAATAGCCTATTTACTCATATGGAATAGCGTGTTTAGACATGTGGAATGGTGTGTTTACACGTGTGGAATGGCGTGTTTACACGTGGGCAGGGGGCTGAGAACCCGAGAACAAACTGAATAGGGAAAGAAGTAAAGCTGAAATTGGAAAGCAAGAATATAGAAAGTTAATCTGTAAGACAGAGGAAACAAGGATTAATAAGTAGTAAACAAGGATGTCTTCCTGTGCTGAATGGTATATACTTTAAAGCAAGGAGTATAGCGAATAAGGCGGATGAGTTGAGAGCACAGGTAGACACTTGGGAATATGACGTCATAGCCATTATAGAGACATGGCTGAAAGAGGGGCAGGTTTGGCAGCTCAATATTCCGTTTACAGGATTTTAGACAAGACAGAGAGGGTGTGAAAGGGGCGGGGGGGGGGGGTCGCGGTATTGATTAAAGAAACTATTACAGCTGTGAGGAGGGCTGATATGTTAGAGGGATCATCAAATGAGGCCATATGGATTGAACTGCAAATTAAAAAAGGGGCAATCACACTCCTAGGAGTGTATTATCGACCCCCAAACAGTGGGAGGGAGATAGGAGAGCAAATATGTGGGCAAATTTCTGTGAAGTCCAAAAACTATAGGTTTAGTAATAGTGGGAGATTTCAACTATCCTAATATTGATTGGGACAAATATAGTGTGAAGGGTATAGAGGGTGCGGAATTCCTAAAATACACAAGGGAACTTTTTTAATCAGTATGTACAAGCCCAACACAGGAGGGGGCAGTTCTGGATTTAGTTTTGGGGAATGAAGCTGGGCAGGTGGAAGGGGTATCAGTGGGAGAGCCATCATCATAGGCAATCCCTCGGAATCGAGGAAGACTTGCTTCCACTCGTAACATGAGTTCTTAGGTGGGAGAACATTTGGGTGCCAATGACCATAATTCAGTCAGATTCAAGGTAGTTATGGATAAGGACAAAGATAGACAGGAATAAAAGTCCCAAACTGGAGTAAAGCTAACTTTGCTAAGTTGAGAAGTGATTTGGCCATAGTGGACTGGAAACAGCTACTTGATGGTAAATCAGTGTCAGAACAGTGGGAGGCATTCAAGGAGGAGATCCGGAGGGCTCAGGCCAAACAAAGAAAAAGGGTGGGAATAACAATTCTAGAGGCCCCTGGATGTCTCGGGACTTATAGGAGAGGATTAAGAGAAAAAGGGATGCTTATGCCATTTACCGACATCTAAATACTATAGAATCTTTGGCGGAATATAGAAAGTTCAGAGGTGAAATTAAAAAGGATATTAGGAATGCTAAGAGAGAGCATGAAAAATTCTTGGCTAGTAAAATCAAGGAAAAACCCAAAGATGTTCTATAAATATATTCAAAGCGAGGATAACTAAAGAAAGAGTAGAGCCTATTAGAGACCATGAGGGTAATCTGTGTGTGGAGGCGGAAGATGTTGGTAAGGTTTTTAATGAATACTTTGCGCCTGTTTTCACAAAGGAAAGGGGCAATGCAGATACTGCTATCGAGGAGAGTGTGAAATTCTGAATGAAATAAACATAGTGAGAGAGGAGGTATTAAGGGGTTCAGTAGCTTTGAAAGTGGATAAGACCCCAGGCCCAGATGAAATGCATCCCAGGCTATTGAGTGAAGCAAAAGAGGAAATAGCAGAGGCCTTGACCATCATTTTCCAGTCCTCTTTGGATTCAGGCATGGTGCCAGAGGACTGGAGGATTCTAATGTGGTACCCTTGTTTAAGAAAGGAGAAAGGGATAGACCGAGTAATTACAGGCCTGTCAGCCTAATCTCAGTGGTGGGAAAATTATCAGAAAAAGTCCTGAAGGACAGGATAAATCTACATTTAGAAAGGAAAGGATTAATTAGGGACAGTCAGCACAGATTTGTTAAGGGAAGATCGTGTTTGACTAACCTGATTGAATTTTTCGAAGAGGTAACCAGGAGGGTCGATGAGGGTAGTGTGTATGATGTAGTGTACGTAGTGGACTTTAGAAAAGCTTTTGATAAGGTCCCACATGGCAGACTGGTCACGAAGGTTAAAGCCCATGGGATCCAGGGCAAAGTGGCAAGTTGGATCCAAAATTGGCTTCGAGTTAGGAAGCAAAGGGTAATGGTTGATGGATGTTTTTGTGACTGGAAGTCTGTTTCCAGTGGGGTTCCACAGGGCTCAGTACTGGGTCCCTTGCTTTTTGTGGTGTACATCAATGATCTAGATTTGAATATAGGGGGTATGATTAAAAAGCTGGCTGTGTGGTTGATAATGAAGAGGAAAGTCATCGACTGCAGGAGGATATCAATCTACTGGTCAGGTGGGCAGAACAGTGGCAAATGGAATTTAATTCAGAGAAGTGTGAGGTAATGCACTTTGGGAGGGCTAATAAGGAAAGGGTATATACATTAAACGGTAGGCCATTTAGAGGTGTAGATGAACAAAGGGACCTTGGAGTGCTTGTCCACAGATCCCTAAAAGTAGCAGGCCAGGTGGTTAAGGTGGTTAAGAAGGCATACGGAATGCTTGCCTTTATTGGCTGAGGCATAGAATATAAGAGCAGGGAGGTTATGCTTAAATTATATAATACACTGGTTTGGTCACAGCTGGAATACTGCGTGCAGTGCTGGTCGCCATATTACAGGAAGGACGTGATTGCACTAGCGAGGGTGCAGAGGAGATTTACTAGAATGCTGCCTGGAATGGAGAATCTTAGCTACGAGGACAGATTGGATAGGCTGGGTTTGTTCTCCTTGGAACAGAGGAGGCTGAGGGGAGACCTCATTGAGGTGTATAAAATTTTGAGCAGCCTGGATATAGTGGATAGCACAAGGGCCTAGTTCCCTTGGTGGAGGGGTCAATTACGAGGGGACATAGGTTTGAGGTGGTTGGTGGAAGGATTAGAGGGGAATTGAGGGGAAGCTTCTTCACAGAGGGTTGTGGGGGTCTGGAACTCACTGCCTGGAAGGGTTGTAGAGGCAGAAACCCCCACCACATTTAAAAGGTGCTTGGATGGGCACTTGAAGTGCCGCAACCTGCAGGGTTATGGACCTAGAGCTGGTAAGTGGGATTAGACAGGATAACCTCTTGTTGACTGGCGCAGATACAATGGTAAGTACTTTAGGGAATCTAATACGGCCAGAGTGGGCTCCTGGACTAGTTTTGATCGCCTGGGTGGGTCGAAGAGGAATCTTCCCAGATTTTTTTCCCCAATTGGCCTGGGTTTTTATCTGGTTTTTTCCCTCTCCCAGGAGATCGCATGACTCTGGTTGGGGTGGAGTGTAGAAGGTTGCGATGCAGGGGGTAACGCAGTTGTGTGGGGCGAACTGGTTGGGCCGGACGCTTTATACCTTTCCATTGTTCATTGTTCGTAGGTTTATATGCTAACCGAGGGCCGTGCGGCTCTTTGTCGGCCGGCACAGACACGATGGGCCAAAATGGCCTCCTTCTGCGCTGTAAATTTCTATGTTTCTATGAATGGCATGTTTATACGTGTGGAATGGTGGGTTTACACGTGTGGAATGGCCTGTTTACATGTGTGGAATGGTGTGTTTACACGTGTGGAATGGCCTGTTTACATGTGTGGAATGGTGTGTTTACACGTGTGGAATGGTCTGTTTACACGTGTGGAATGGTGTGTTTACATGTGTGGAATGGCCTGTTTACATGTGTGGAATGGTGTGTTTACACGTGTGGAATGGCCTGTTTACATGTGTGGAATGGTGTGTTTACATGTGTGGAATGGCCTGTTTACATGGGAAAGGAGTGGGAAAATCAGCCCCTCCCTGCTCCTGCTCCCTCACTCTATCAGAACGTGACTATTTGTGGGAGCGAGTTCGACACTGCTACCACCCTCTGTGTTAAGAAGTGTTTCCGATTCTCTCCTGAACAGCCTGGCTCTGATTTTAAGGCCATGACCCCTTGCCCCAGACTCCCCCACCAGCAGAAACAGTTTCTCGGTCTAGCCAATCAATTCCTTTCAGAATCCTAAAAAACGCAATCAAAGCACCCCTTAACCTTCTACATCCCAGGGAATACAAGCCTGGCTTATGTAATCTCTCCTCATAGTCTAACCCTTGGAGCGCAGGTAACATTCTGGTGAATCTACGCTGCTCCCAAGGCCAGTATATCCTTCCTACAGTACAGGGCCCAGAACCGTACACAGTGCTCCAGATGTGGTCTAACCAGGGCTTTGTATCGCTGTAGCAGAACATCCTCCCCATTATATACCAGCCCCCTGGTTATAAAGGCTAACAATCCATCAGCCTTTCTGATTATTTTATGTGCCTGGCCACTACATTCGAATGATCTGTGTACACGGACACCTCGAGCTCTCGGGACCACCATTGCTCACAGCTTTTCACCATTTAAATAATACTCGGATCGCACCTTTTTGGTCCAAAGTGGATGACCTCACACTTGCTTGTGCTGTCCCAGTCTCACACACTCACTAATCTGTCGATGTCCCTTTGTAATGTTACGCTCCCATCTGCAATACTGACTGTACCACCAATCTCTGTGCCATTGGCAAACTTGGATATCTGGCTTTCTAGTGTGTTATCGAACTCATTAATAATTGTTCGCATGCCAGACACGAGACTCCCAAAGCAAGCGCTCTACTCAGAACTCCTTCACGGCAAACGAGCCAAAGGTGGGCAGCGGAAACATTACAAGGACACCCTCAAAGCTTCCCTGATAAAGTGCAACAACCTCACTGACACCTGGGAGTCCCTGGCCAAAGACCGCCCTAAGTGGAGAAAGTGCATCCGGGAGGGCGCTGAGCACCTCGAGGCTCGTTGCCGAGAGCATGCAGAAATCAAGCGCAGGCAGCGGAAAGAGCGTGCGGCAAACCAGTCCCACCCTCCTCTTCCCTCAACGACTATCTGTCCCACCTGTGACAGATGTTGTGCATCTGTAAAGCATGCACTCCCATGTTCCGCCACCAGGGAGCTCATCCCCTGAAGTCCCAAGGGATCCCAGCATCCCTTGGGAGCACTGTATATAAGCCGGCCCCTAAGGCCTGTTCCTCACTCTGGAGTGTCTTATCAAAGACTGAGGCCACTGTTACTTTAACCTCCCTATGTGCAGCCTCATCTGTGTTAGGAACACAAAAACAGAGACTGTGGTTCTTGTATTGGACTGTTCAACTACCTAAGGACTCATTTTAAGAGTGGAAGCAAGTCTTCCTCGATTCCGAGGGGCTGCCTATGATGATGATGATAGAAACATAGAAACATAGAAAATAGGTGCAGGAGCAGGCCATTCGGCCCTTCGAGCCTGCACCACCATTCAATATGATCATGGCTGATCATGCAACTTCAGTACCCCATTCCTGCTTTCTCTCCATACCCCTTGATCCCTTTAATCATAAGGGCCACATCTAACTCCCTTTTGAATATATCTAACGAACTGGCATCAACAACTTTCTGCGGTAGAGAATTCCACAGGTTCACAATTCTCTGAGTGAAGAGGTTTCTCCTCATCTCGGTCCTAAATGGCTTACCCCTTATCCTTAGACTGTGACCCCTGGTTCTGGACTTCCCCAACATCGGTAACATTCTTCCTGCATCTAACCTGTCCAATCCCGTCAGAATTTTATATGTTTCTATGAGATCCCCTCTCATTCTTCTAAATTCCAGTGAATATAAGCCTAGTCGATCCAGTCTTTCTTCATATGCCAGTCCTGTCATCCCGGGAATCAGTCTGGTGAACCTTCGCTGCACTCCCTCAATAGCAAGAATGTCCTTCCTCAGATGAGGAGACCAAAACTGTATTCAAGGTGTGGCCTCACCAAGGCCTTGTAGAACTGTAGTAAGACCTCCCTGCTCCTATATTCAAATCCTCTCGCTATGAAGGCCAACATGCCATTAGCCTTCTTCGCCACCTGCTGTACCTGTATGCCAACTTTCAATGATTGATGCACCATGACACCCAGGTCACATTGCACCTCCCCTTTTACTAATCTGTCACCATTCAGATAATAATCTGCCTTTCTGTTTTTACCAGCAAAGTGGATAACCTCACATTTATCTACATTATACCGCATCTGCCACTCAACATCCAAGGGTATTCAACAAGGGAAGGATAGAATAAAAGGAAAAGGAGGTGGGGTAGCATTGCTGGTGAAAGAGGAGATTAATGCAATAGTTAGGAAGGACATTAGCTTGGATGATGTGGAATCTATATGGGTAGAGCTGCAGAACACCAAAGGGCAAAAAACGTTAGTGGGAGTTGTGTACAGACCTCCAAACAGTAGTAGTGATGTTGGGGAGGGCATCAAACTGGAAATTAGGGGTGCATGCAATAAAGGTGCAGCAGTTATCATGGGTGACTTTAATATGCATATCGATTGGGCTAACCAAACTGGAAGCAATACGGTGAAGGAGGATTTCCTGGAGTGCATAAGGGATAGTTTTCTAGACCAATATGTCGAGGAACCAACTAGGGAGGAGGCCATCTTAGACTGGGTGTTCTGTAATGAGAGAGGATTAATTAGCAATCTCGATGTGCGAGGCCCCTTGGGGAAGAGTGACCATAATATGGTGGAATTCTACATTAGGATGGAGAATGAAACAGTTAATTCAGAGACCATGGTCCAGAACTTAAAGAAGGGTAACTTTGAAGGTATGAGGCGTGAATTGGCTAGGATAGATTGGCAAATGATACTTAAGGGGTTGACAGTGGATGGGCAATGGCAGACATTTAGAGATCGCATGGATGAACTACAACAATTGAACATCCCTGTCTGGCGTAAAAATAAAAAAAGGAAGGTGGCTCAACCGTGGCTATCAAGGGAAATCAGGGATAGTATTAAAGCCAAGGAAGTGGCATACAAATTGGCCAGAAATAGCAGTGAACCCGGGGACTGGGAGAAATTTAGAATTCAGCAGAGGAGGACAAAGGGTTTGATTAGGGCAGGGAAAATAGAGTACGAGAGGAAGCTTGCAGGGAACATTAAGACGGACTGCAAAAGTTTCTATAGATATGTAAAGAGAAAAAGGTTAGTAAAGACAAACATAGGTCCCCTGCAGTCAGAATCAGGGGAAGTCATAACAGGGAACAAAGAAATGGCAGACCAATTGAACAAGTACTTTGGTTCGGTATTCACTAAGGAGGACACAAACAACCTTCCGGATATAAGAAGGGTCAGAGGGTCTAGTAAGAAGGAGGAACTGAGGGAAATCCTTATTAGTCTGGAAATTGTGTTGGGGAAATTGATGGGATTGAAGGCCGATAAATCCCCAGGGCCTGATGGTCTGCATCCCAGAGTACTTCAGGAGGTGGCCTTGGAAATAGCGGATGCATTGACAGTCATTTTCCAACATTCCATAGATTCTGGATCAATTCCTATGGAGTGGAGGGTAACCCCACTTTTTAAAAAAGGAGGGAGAGAGAAAACAAGGAATTATAGACCGGTCAGCCTGACATCGGTAGTGGGTAAAATGATGGAATCAATTATTAAGGATGTCATAGCAGCGCATTTGGAAAGAGGTGACATGATAGGTCCAAATCAGCATGGATTTGTGAAAGGGAAATCATTCTTGACAAATCTTCTGAAATTTTTTGAGGATGTTTCCAGTAGAGTGGACAAGGGAGAACCAGTTGATGTGGTGTATTTGGACTTTCAGAAGGCTTTCAACACGGTCCCACACAAGAGATTAATGTTCAAAGTTAAAGCACATGAGATTGGGGGTAGTGTGCTGACGTGGATTGAGAACTGGTTGGCAAAGAGTAGGAGTAAATGGGTGCTTTTCAGAATGGCAGGCAGTGACTAGTGGGGTACCGCAAGGTTCTGTGCTGGGGCCCCAGCTGTTTACATTGTACATTAATGATCTAGACGAGGGGATTAAATGTAGTATCTCCAAATTTGCGGATGACACTAAGTTGGGTGGCAGTGTGAGCTGCGAGGAGGATGCTATGAGGCTGCAGAGTGACTTGGATAGGTTAGGTGAGTGGGCAAATGCATGGCAGATGAAGTATAATGTGGATAAATGTGAGGTTATCCACTTTGGTGGTAAAAACAGAGAGACACACTATTATCTGAATGGTGACAGATTAGCAATGAGACCTAGGTGTCATGGTACATCAGTCATTGAAGGTTGGCATGCAGATACAGCAGGCGGTTAAGAAAGCAAATGGCATGTTGGCCTTCATAGCGAGGGGATTTGAGTACAGGGGCAGGGAGGTGTTACTACAGTTGTACAGGGCCTTGGTGAGGCCACACCTGGAGTATTGTGTACAGTTTTGGTCTCCTAACTTGAGGAAGGACATTCTTGCTATTGAGGGAGTGCAGCGAAGGTTCACCAGACTGATTCCCGGGATGGCGGGACTGACATATCAAGAAAGACTGGATCAACTGGGCTTGTATTCACTGGAGTTCAGAAGAATGAGAGGGGATCTCATAGAAATGTTTAAAATTCTGACGGGTTTAGACAGGTTAGATGTAGGAAGAATGTTCCCAATGTTGGGGAAGTGCAGAACCAGGGGTCACAGTCTAAGGATAAGGGGTAAGTCATTTAGGACCGAGATGAGGAGAAACTTCTTCACCCAGAGAGTGGTGAACCTGTGGAATTCTCTACCACAGCAAGTTGTTGAGGCCAATTCACTAAATATATTCAAAAAGGAGTTAGATGTAGTCCTTACTATTAGGGGGATCAAGGGGTATGGCGAGAAAGCAGGAATGGGGTACTGAAGTTGCATGTTCAGCCATGAACTCATTGAATGGCGGTGCAGGCTCGAAGGGCCGAATGGCCTACTCCTGCACCTATTTTATATGTTTCTATGTTTGCTCACTCAGCTAACCTGTCCAAGTCACCCTGCAGCCTCTTAGCATCCTCCTCACAGCTCACACTGCCACCCAGCTTAGTGTCATCTGAAAACTTGGAGATATTACATTCAATTACTTTGTCCAAATCATTAATGTATATTGTAAATAGCTGGGGTCCCAGCACTGAACCTTGCAGTACCCCACTAGTCACTGCCTGCCATTCTGAAAAGGACCCGTTTATTCCTACTCTTTGCTTCCTGTCTGCCAACCAGTTCTCTATCCACGTCAGTACATTATCCCCAATACCATGTGCTTTAATTTTGCACACTAATCTCTTGTGTGGGACCTTGTCAAAAGCCTTTTGAAAGTCTAAATACACCACATCCACTGTCTCCCCCTTGTCCATTCTACTAGTTACATCCTCAAAAAATTCTAGAAGGTTTGTCAAGCATGATTTCCCTTTCATAAATCCATGCTGACTTGGACCGATCCTGTCACTGCTTTCCAAATGCGCTGCTATTACATCTTTAATAATTGATTCCAACATTTTCCCCACCACCACTGTCAGGCTGACTGGTCTATAATTCCCTGTTTTCTCTCTCCCTCCTTTTTTAAAAAGTGGGGTTACATTAGCTACCCTCCAATCGAGAGGAATTGATCCAGGGTCTATAGAATGTTGGAAAATGTCCACCAATGCATCCACTATTTCTAGGGCCACTTCCTTAAGTACTCTAGGATGCAGACTATCAGGCCCTGAGGATTTATCGGCCTTCAATCCCATCAATTTTCCTAACACAATTTGCTGACTAATAAGGATTTTCTTTGGATTCCTCCTTCTCGCTATGATAATAAATATAGTGAATAGTTGAAGCCCCAGCGCAGAACCGACATGTTACTTCCGTCCAATTCGAGAATATATAAAAGATAAGATAAACAATGATATACAAAACAACTCTCACAAACAACAAAAACAAGAAATGCTGTTAGCTCTCAGCAGATCAGTCAGTCTCTGTGGATCGTTACCACCATCATAGGCAGTCCCTCGGAATCGAGGAAGACTTGCTTCCACTCTAAAAATGAGTCCTTAGGTGGCTGAACAGCCCAATACGAGAACCACAGTCCCTGTCACAGGTGGGACAGATAGTCGTTGAGGGAAGGGGTGGGTGGGACAGGTTTGCCGCACGCTCCTTCCGCTGCCTGCGCTGGGTTTCTGCATGCTCTCGGCGAAAAGAATCATAGAGTCATCGAATGGTTATAGCACGGAAGGAGGCCATTCGGCCCGTCAAGCCCGTGCCGGCTCTCTGCAAGAGTGCCTCAGCCAGTCCACTCCCCCCGCCCTTTCCCCATAGCCCTGGTTCTCGACCTTTCCACCAATGGGAACAGTTTCTCTCTATCTAATCTGTCCAGACCCTCATGATTTTGAACACCTCGATCAAATCTCCTCTCAATCTTCTCTGCTCCAAGGTCTCCCCTCAACCCCCTCTGTTCCAAAGAAAACAACCCCAGCCTATCCAATCTTTCCTCATAGCTAAAATTCTCCAGTCCAGGCAACATCCTCGTAAATCTCCTCTGTACCCTCTCCAGTGCAATCACATCTTTCCTGTAATGTGGTGACCAGAACTGCACATAGTACTCTAGCTGCGGCCTAACCAGTGTTTTATACAGTTCAAGCATAACCTCCCTGCTCTTGTATTCTATGCCTCGGCCAATAAAGGCAAATATTCCGTATGCCTTCTTAACCACCTTATCTCCCTGGCCTGCTACCTTCAGGGATCTGTGGACATGCAGTCCCAGGTCCCTCTGTTCCTCTTCACTTCTCAGTGTCGTACCATTTAATGTGTATTCCCTTGCCTTGTTAGACCTCCCCAAATAAATTATCCCACACTTCTCCAGATTGAATTCCATTTGCCACTGTTCTGCCCACCTGACCAGTCCATTGATATCTTCATTATCAACCACACGGCTGATTTTAGTATAATCTGCAAACTTTTTAATCATACCCCCTACATTCAAGTCCAAATCATTGATATATACCACAAAAAGCAAGGGACCCAGTACTAAGCCCAGCAGAACCCCACTGGAAACGGCCTTCCAGTCACAAAAACACCCATCAACCATTACCCTTTGCTTCCCCACTCTGAGCCAATTTTGGATCCAACTTGCCACTTTGCCCTGGATCCCATGGGCTTTTACTTTCGTAACCAGTCTGCCATGTGGAACCTTATCAAAAGCCTTGCTAAAATTCATATAGACTTCATCAAACGCATTGCTCTCATCGACCCTTCTTGTTACCTCCTCAAAAAATTCAGTCAAGTTAGTCAGACACGACCTTCCCTTAACAAATGCAAGCTGACTGTCCCTGGTTAATCACCTAGAGAGTGGTGAGAATGTGGAACTCGCTCCCACAAGGAGTGGTTGAGGCAACTAGCACAAGTGCTTTTAAGGGGAAGGTAAGACACGTACGTGAGGGAGAAGGGAATAGAAGGATATGGTGATGGGATGAGATGAAGAGGGGTGGGAGGGGGCTGGTGTGGAGCATAAACACCGGCACGGAGTGGTGGGGCCCAATGGTCTGTTTCTGTGCTGTAAATACTTTATAAGTTGGCAGAGAAATGGTTACTCTCCATTTAACCCAATACTTGCGCTGGAACGTGTCGCTTCCTTTTCGTGAATTAACTTTCCAAAAGATGAGATCAGTGTTGCGTGTTTGAACTGCCTCCCTGCCGTTGCTGGGAATCGCAAAGTTCCAAAATCATCTCTGTTATACTCGTAATAAATGGTCAGACTGAGTACTGTGTGTAAGTGTGACCTTAGCTCCTTTATTGTAGTTCCAGAGTGCAGGTACCTCGGGGGTGACCTGCTTATATACTGTGCTCCCAAGGGATGCTGGGATCCCTTGGGACTCCAACAGGTAGGCCCTCTGGTGGACAGGTGTGATGCAGGTTACAAGGTTACAAAGGGTTAAATACATAACATCATTCCCCCGTGAAGTCAACAATACACTTATTTACAAGGTGAGGCAATCTGGGGCTCTGCGCTCCCTTGTCGATCGTCTCGGTACAAATGTTGGTGTGGTTGGGTTGGTCGGTTCTTCATTGGGCTGTTGGACAGCCGGCCCTGTCGGGCTGCTGGGGATAGGTTTCGTGGTCAACTATGATGTCAGTTGCCACTTGTGTGTGTGTGTTGGAAGATCAAAGTTGGTGGTGTCCTCTTCAGGTTGTGCGTAGCTGTTGGTGAACCGCAGTTTAATTTGGTCCAAGTGTTTCCTGTGCGTTTGTCCATTGGTCAGTTTGACCTGAAACACCCTACTCCCCTCTTGGACTGTGACCGTGCCAGTGAGCCATTTGGGACCATGTCCATAATTGAGCACAAACACAGGATCATTGATCTCAATGGTACACACTCTGTTGATGCTGCTTGTCCTCCACGTGATCATGTAGATCAGGGTGGACCAGAGAGAGCCTTGTTTTAAACGCCCTTTTCATGAGCAGCTCGGCTGGGGAACCCCGGTGAGTGAGTGGGGTCTGGTGCGGTAGCTGAGCAGCACTCGGGACAACCGGGTCTGCAGGGAGCCTTCCGACACGCGTTTCAAGCTTTGCTTGATGGTCTGGACTGCCCGTTCTGCCTGGCCGTTGGATGCGGGCTTGAACGGCGCAGATGTGACATGTTTGATCCCGTTGCGGGTCATGAATTCTTTGAATTCGGCACTTGTGAAGCACAGCACATTGTCGCTGACTAGGACATCGGGCGGGCCATGCGTGGTAAACATAGCTCTTAGACTTTCAATGGTGGCTGTGGACGTGCTTCCAGACATTATTGCACATTCAATCCATTTTGAGTAAGCATCCACGACAACCAAAAACATTTTGCCTAGGAATGGGCCCGCATAGTCTACATGGATCCTCGACCACGGTTTGGATGACCAGGACCATAAACTTAGCGGTGTCTCTCTGGGTGCATTGCTCAACTGAGAGCCAGCGTTGCACTGGCGTACACAGGACTCTAAATCTGAGTCGATGCCTGGACACCACACGTGGGATCTGGCTTTGGCTTTCATCATCACGATGCCTGGGTGGGTGCTGTGTAGTTCTCCAATGAATGTGTCTCTGCCTTTCTTGGGCAAGACCACACGATTTCCCCACAAGAGACAGTCCGCCTGCAGGGACAGCTCATCTTTGCATCTGTGGAACGGCTTCATCGCTTCCTGCATCTCCACTGGGACACTGGACCAGCTCCCATGGAGGACACAGTTTTTTACCAGGGATAGTCCAGGTCCTGATCTGGCGGGCCGTAACGGGGGATTACTCGTTCTCAAATGCCTCCATGACCATAAGCAACTCTGCTGGCTGTGCCATTTCCACCCCGGTGGTGGGCAACAGTAGCCGACTGAGAGCATCTCTGCAGTTCTCTGTCCCCGGTCTGTGGCGAATTTCATAGTTGTATGCCGACAGCGTGAGCGCCCATCTTTGGATGCGGGCAGAGGCATTGGTATTTGATAGGTCCTTACTACACAGTATAAATGCACACAAGGCACATGCTTGAGAGAAGGTTAGTCTGTGACCTGTCCTTTATTCCTTAGCACTCAAGTAATGAAAGTGGGTGGAGCTTCCCCTTTTATACCTGAAGGTCCAGGTTAGGAGTGTCTCCCACCTAGTGGTCAGTGTTCTCACGGTGTACAACTTAGGTCAGTTTATACATGGGTTACAATGCTGGTTGAATACATGACATCACCTTCCCCCCCAAAGTCTTATTGGGATCACAGGTTGAGTCTCTCTGGTGGTTTATGCTCCCTTGTAGAGCGCCTGAGTTGGGGCTCCGGTTGTTGGGCGCTGGCCTGAGTGTCTGCTGTTTGCAGTGCCTCAGGCCTGTCCGGACTGCCCACAGTGACTAGGCTCTCCTCCCTTTGGTTCCGGTGTTCGGTCACCTGTGGTGGAGTGAACTCTATATCGTGTTCTTCCTCTGCTTCTTCTATGGGGTTGCTGAACCAACTTTTTGTTTAATCCACATGTTTGCGGCAGATTTGTCCATTGATGAGTTTAACTACCAGAATGCTATTTCCCTCTTTGGCAACCACAGTGCCTGCGAGCTATTTGGGCCCTGCAGCGTAGTTGAGGACAAAAACAGGATCATTTACATCAATACATCGCGCCCTCGCATTCCTGTCATGGTAGTGATATTGTGACTGGCACCCGCTCTCGACAATTTCTTTCATGGTGGGTTGTATAAGGGATAATCGGGTTTTGAGCGTCCTTTTCATTAGTAGCTCTGCGGGTGGAACCCATGTGAGCGAGTGTGGTCGGGATCTATAGGCCAACAGGAGGCGTGATAAGCGGGTTTGTAGGGAACTCCCTTGGAATCTGAGCATCCTCTGTTTGATTTTCTGCACTGCTCGTTCTGCCTGGCCATTTGAGGCCGGCTTGAACGGTGCCGTTCTGACATGGTTAATTCCATTGCCTGCCATGAAGTCCTGGAATTCAGTGCTTGTGAAGCACGGGCCATTGTCGCTGACCAAGATGTCCGGTAGACCGTGGGCGGCGAACATTGCCCGTAGACTTTCTACCGTGGCAGAGGATGTGCTTGAATTTAAAATGTCACACTCGATCCATTTGGAGTAGGCTTCTACTACAACCAAAAACATTTTCCCCATGAAAGGACCTGCGTAGTCCACATGGATGCGTGACCAAGGCTTGGCGGGCCATGGCCAGGGGCTAAGGGGGGCTTCCCTGGGCGCATGGCCCAGCTGGGCACACGCGTTGCACCTGCGAACGCAAAGTTCCAGATCTGCGTCTATCCCTGGCCACCAAACGTGTGACCTGGCAATTGCCTTCATCGTGACAATGCCCGGGTGCCCATTGTGGAGTTCTCTGATGAACACCTCTCTGCCCATCTGGGGCATGACTACGCGGTTTCCCCACAGTAGGCAATCGGCCTGAATCGAGAGTTCATCCTTGCGCCTGTGAAATGGTTTAAATTTCTCAGGGCATGCCCTGTACGTGGCTGCCCAGTCCCCATTCAGGACACATTTCTTGACTAGAGACAATAGTGGGTCTCTATTTGTCCAGACTTTAATCTGACGGGCTGTCACGGGTGAGCCTTCGCTTCCGAAAGCTTCAACAGCCATGACCATCTCAGCACCATGCTCGGTAGCCCCCTCAGTGGTGGCTAGTGGGAGCCTGCTGAGTGCATCGGCGCAGTTTTCGGTGCCCGGTCTGTGCCGAATTGTGTAGTCATAGGCAGCTAACGTGAGTGCCCACCTCTGTATGCGGGCCGATGTGTTTGCATTTATGGCCTTGTTGTCGGCCAAAAGGGACGTTAGGAGTTTGTGATCTGTCTCCAGCTCAAATTTCCTGCCAAACAGGTACTGGTGCATTTTCTTTACCGCATATAGACATGCGAGCGCCTCCTTTTCTACCATCCCGTAGCCCCTTTCTGCCTGGGACGGACTCCTGGAGGCATAAGCTACCGGCTGTAACTGACCCTTGGCATTGACATGCTGCAACACACACCCGACACCATAGGACGACGCATCGCACGTTAACACAAGTTTCTTACATGGGTCATATAGCGTTAACAGATTGTTGGAGCATAACAAATTGCGTGCTCTATTAAAAGCCCTTTCCTGGCTGTCCCCCCAGACCCATTTGCGACATTTGCGTAGGAGCACATGTAGCAGCTCTAGCAGCGTGCTCAATTTGGGAAGAAAGTTACCAAAATAGTTCAGGAGCCCCAGGAACGAACGCAGCTCCGTCGTGTTACGGGGTCTGGGTGCTCTCTGGATCGCTTGCGTCTTGGATGCAGTAGGGCTGATCCCGTCTGCTGCTACCCTCATCCCCAAGAATTCTACCTCTGGAGCTAGGAAGACGCACTTCGCCTTTTTCAGTCGCAGACCTACCCGGTCCAGTCTGCGTAGCACCTCCTCCAGGTTGTGGAGGTGTTTTTCAGTATCGTAACCCGTAATGAGGATGTTGTCCTGAAAAACCACCGTCCCTGGAATCGATTTGAGGAGGCTTTCCATATTTCGTTGGAAGATCGCGGCGGCCGAGCGAATCCCGAACGGACATCTGTTGAACTCAAACAACCCCTTGTGTGTCGTGATGGTGGTCAGCTTCTTCGACTCACTCGCCAGCTCCTGGGTCATGTAAGCTGAGGTCAGGTCCAATTTTGAAAAAAGTTTGCCACCGGATAGCGTCGCAAAGAGGTCCTCCGCTCTTGGTAGCGGGTACTGGTCTTGGAGTGACACCTGATTGATGGTGGCCTTGTAATCGGCACATATCCTGACTGACCCATCCGCCTTGAGCACCGGCACAATCGGACTCGCCCAGGCACTGAATTCGACTGGCGAGATGATGCCTTCCCTCAACAGGCGGTCCAATTCGCCTTCTATCTTTTCCCGCATCACGTACGGCACCGCTCTGGCCTTGTGGTGTACTGGTCTGGCGTCCGGGTTTATGTGAATCACTACCTTGGCCCCCATGAAAGTGCCAATGCCGGGTTGAAATAATGAGTCAAATTTTTCCAGGACCTGTGAGCATGATACTCGCTCCACAGAGGAAATTGCATTGACATCGCCCCATTTCCAGTTCATGACAGCAAGCCAACTCCTCCCCAGTAGTGCGGGACCGTCCCCTGGGACAATCCAGAGTGGCAACCTGTTCTCCGAATCTTTGTGGGTCACGACTACCGTGACGCTGCCTAGCACCGGAATGATCAGCTTTGTGTAAGTCCGTAGCTGTGCGTCAATCGGCGATAATTTTGGCCTCCTGGCCTTGGATGCCCACAACTTTTCGAACTGTTTGATACCCATCAGGGATTGGCTGGCCCCCGTGTCTAACTCCATTGATACTGGGATGCCATTGAGGAGCACTTTCATCATTATCGGTGGCGTCCTGGTGTATGAACTGTATACGTGCTCCACATGAACTCGCTGAACTTCAGCTTCCAGCGATTTCCCCCAGTGTCCATTTCTGCAGATATTTTGCTCATCTCTGCAAACTCTGGCTGAATGTATGCCTCCACGCCTCCAGCATGAGTTGCGGTTTGAAACAAAAGGTCCCTTGCCAGTCGATCGTCCATGACTGCCCCTGTTATTGTCCTTGAGCGCACCATTAACAGGTGTTGATGGCCCCATTACTGGCCACATTGTCCCTTGCAATGGCGTGAATCTCTGTTCAGCTTGCCATTGTCTCTTTTGAACTCCCCCTCTGGGTTCGACTACATGTTGGGGCATGCCTGACTGCCCTTGTCTGCCTGGAGAACTGTGTGCTGCTTTAACAATGTTGAATCTCTGTCCTAACCATTCCTTAACACAGTACCTCTCGTCTGTTCTGCTAGTGGCCATGCTTGCGTGGTTTAAATCCCAGTTTCTTGTCGCCATTGATACGTTCTTACTACACAGTATAAATGCACACGAGGCCCATGCTTGAGAGAAGGTCAGTCTGTGACCTGTCCATTATTCCTTAGCACTCAAGTGATGAAGGTGGGTGGAGCTTCCCCTTTTATACCTGAAGGTCCAGGTTAGGAGTGTCTCCCACCTAGTGGTCAGTGTTCTCACGGTGTACAACTTAGGTCAGTTTATACATGGGTTACAATGCTGGTTGAATACATGACAATATTGATCCCTTTGCTCTCCAAGAATAGTGATATGAGCGGCTTGTGGTCTGTTTCAAGTTCGAACTTGAGGCCAAACAAGTACTGGTGCATTTTTTCACCCCGTAAACGCACTCCAGAGCCTCTTTTTCAACCATGCTGTAGGCCCTTTCGGCCTTGGACAAACTCCTGGACGCATAAGCGACCGGTTGCAAAATCCCCGATTTGTTAGCCTGTTGTAGCTCACACCCGACCCCGTATGACGACCCGTCGCAAGCTAGCACGAGTCATTTACATGGGTTATACAAGACAAGCAATTTGTTAGAACACAGTAAATTTCTGGCTTTCTTAAAGGGAGCCTCTTGTGAATTCCCCCATACCCAGCCGTCTCCCTTGCGCAGTAGCGCATGTAGGGGTTCTAGCAGGTGCTTAACCCAGGTAGGAAATGACCCAAATAGTTAAGGAGTCCCAGAAACGACCGCAGCTCCGTCACGTTCCATGGTCGCGGCGCGTTCTTGATGGCCTCCGTCTTGGCGTCGGTGGGTCTGATGCCGTCTGCTGCAATCCTCCTTCCTAAGAATTCGACGTATTGTGTCAGGAAAACACACTTCGAGCGTTTCAACCTGAGCCCCACGCAATCCAACCGACTAAGAACCTCCTCCAGGTTCTTCAAGTGCTCCATGGTGTCCCGACCTGTAATCAATATGTCATCCTGGAAGACCACTGTACAGGAACCGACTTTAGCAGGCTTTCCATGTTTCGCTGGAAGATCGCTGCAGGCGACCGAATCCCGAACGGGCATCTGTTGTCGATGAACAGTCCCTTGTGCATGTTGATGCAGGTGAGGCCTTTCGAAGACTCCTCCAGCTCCTGCGTCATGTAGGCCGAGGTCAGGTCCAGCTTGGTGAACGTCTTCCCTCCAGCCAGGGTCGCAAATAGGTCGTCTGCCTTGGGTAGCGGGTATTGGTCCTGCAGCGAAAAACGGTTAATTGTTACTTTATAGTCACCGCAAATTCTAACTGTACCGTCCTCCTAGAGTACCGGGACAATCGGACTGGCCCAGTCGTTGAATTCCACCAGCGCAATGATGCCCTCGCGTTGCAGCCTGTCCAGCTCGATTTCCACTTTTTCACGCATCATGTACGGTACCGCTCGAGCCTTGTGGTGGATGGGTCGCGTACCGGGAACCAAATGGATCTGCACTTTCGCCCCCCGAGAAAATTCCAATGCCTGGCTCGAATAACGATGGGAACTTGCTTAGAACCTGGGTACATGCGGTGTCGTCCATTGACGAAAGCGCTCGGATATCGTCCCAGTTCCAGCGGATTTTCCACAGCCAGCTTCTGCAAAATAACGTGGGGCCATCCCCTGGCACAATCCACAGCGGGAGTTCGTGTACTGCTCCATCATAGGAGACTTTGACTTCAGCACTGCCAATTACCGGGATTAGTATAAGTCCTTAACTTCGTGTGAATGGGGCTGAGCTTGGGCCTGTGTGCCTTCTTCCCCCACAGCCTGTCAAAGGCCATTTTACTCATTATGGACTGACTTGCCCCTGTGTCCAGCTCCATAGACACCGTTCAGTTCAACTTTCAACATTACTGGTGGGCATTTCGTCATGAACATGTGTACCCCGTACACCTCTGCCTCCTCCGTCTGATCCACTCTGCAACGTGGTGGTTTGCAGGATTTGCAGCTCGCCTGAACATTGGTTGGAGGAGTCCCATTGTTCTGCAGCCATTGCAAGCATAGTGCTTGAAGCGGCATTGATGGGGCCGATGATCACCCCCGCAGCACCAACAGGGTGTTAACTGCCTCGCATTAACAGATGATGGCGGACTCTGGGTCAATTGAGGTCAGGCCACAGCAGCCGGCGTGTACGTTCTGCCCTGAACATTTCTGCTCAAAACCGACGTTACTTCGGGCACAGTACTGGCCGAAACTTCTTTGTTCTGCGAAATCTGCTTGGTGGATATAAATGTCTGGGCTATCGTTACAGCTTTACTCAGATTCGGGGTTTCTACAGTCAACAGTTTGCGAAGGATTGTCTCATGTCCGATGCCCAGTACAAAAAAGTCTCTGAGCATTTGTTCTAGGAATCCCGCAAACTCACAATGTCCTGCAAAGCGCCTTAGTTTGGCGACGCAGCTCGCCACTTCCAGGCCCTCCGATCGTTGACACGTGTAGAACCGATATCTCACCATCAAAATGCTTTCCTTAGGATTTAGGTGCTCCCGGACCAGCGTACACAGTTCATCGTAGGATTTCTCTGTTGGTTTAGCCGGGGCCAGGAGATCCTTCACGAGGCCATAGGTAGTGGCCCCACAGACGGTTAGGAGGATCGCCCTTCGTTTGGTCGCGTTCTCGTCCCCTTCCAGCTCGTTGGCCACGAAGTATTGGTCGAGTTTCTCCACGAAGGCCTTTCAATCAACCCCCTCTGAGAACTTCTCCAGGATGCCGACTGTTCTTTGCATTTTCTCATGGTTCGTTACCTCGTCGCCAATTGTTATACTCACATTAAGTGGTCAGACCGAGTACTGTGTGTAATGAGCAAGTGTGACTTTAGCTCCTTTATTGTAGTTCCACAATGCAGGTACCTCGTGGGTGGCCTGCTTATATACTGTACTCCCAAGGGATGCTGGGATCCCTTGGGACTCCATCGGAGAGGCCTACAAAAGGCCAGTGAGACCAGGAGCAGCGTGAGTTCGGCGAGAGGCGGGAGTTCCAAGGATCGGAGAGGCCTACAAAAGGCCAGTGAGACGGGGAGCAGCGCGAGTTCGGCGAGAGGCGGGAGTTCCAAGGATCGGAGAGGCCTACAAAAGGCCAGTGAGACCAGGAGCAGCGCGAGTTCGGCGAGAGGCGGGAGTTCCAAGGATCGGAGAGGCCTACAAAAGGCCAGTGAGACGGGGAGCAGCGCGAGTTCGGCGAGAGGCGGGAGTTCCAAGGATCGGAGAGGCCTACAAAAGGCCAGTGAGACCGGGAGCAGCGCGAGTTCGGCGAGAGGCGGGAGTTCCGGGAATCGGAGAGGCCTACAAAAGGCCAGTGAGACCGGGAGCAGCGCGAGTTCGGCGAGAGGCGGGAGTTCCGGGGATCGGAGAGGCCTACAAAAGGCCAGTGAGACCGGGAGCAGTGCGAGTTCGGCGAGAGGTGGGAGTTCCGGGGATCGGAGAGGCCTACAAAAGGCCAGTGAGACCGGGAGCAGCGTGAGTTCGGCGAGAGGCGGGAGTTCCAAGGATCGGAGAGGCCTACAAAAGGCCAGTGAGACCAGGAGCAGCGAGAGTTCGGCGAGAGGCGGGAATTCCGGGGATCGGAGAGGCCTACAAAAGGCCAGTGATACCGGGAGCAGCGCGAGTCCATTGGAGAGGCGGGAGTTCCGGGGATCGGAGAGGCCTACAAAAGGCCAGTGAGACCGGGAGCAGCGTGAGTTCGGCGAGAGGCGGGAGTTCCAAGGATCGGAGAGGCCTACAAAAGGCCAGTGAGACCAGGAGCAGCGAGAGTTCGGCGAGAGGCGGGAGTTCCGGGGATCGGAGAGGCCTACAAAAGGCCAGTGAGACCGGGAGCAGCGCGAGTCCATTGGAGAGGCGGGAGTTCCGGGGATCGGAGAGGCCTACAAAAGGCCAGTGAGACCGGGAGCAGCGCGAGTCCATTGGAGAGGCGGGAGTACCGGGGATCGGAGAGGCCTACAAAAGGCCAGTGAGACCGGGAGCAGCGCGAGTTCGGCGAGAGGCGTGAGTTCCAGGGTCGGCGAGAGGCGGAGCTTGTGCAGCTACAGGGAGAAGGCAAAAAAGAAGTAGAAAGAAACAGAACAGTGACGTCACAGCCAAGGGGGTAAGTGATTGGCTGGTGATTGGTGAGTAGTTTTTCTTTTTTCTCTTCTATAACAGTGAGTAAACTTTAGCATTGTTGTTGCCAATTTAAGTGTATCTAAGGGTTAAGTCATGGCAGGAGAGCTCGGTCACGTGATATGCTCCTCCTGTACCATGTGGGAACTCAGGGACGACACCAGTGTCCCTGACGACTACGTGTGCGGGAAGTGTATCCGCCTCCAGCTCCTGAAGGACTGCGTTGCGGAGTTGGAGCTGAGGGTGGATTCACTCTGGAGCATCCACGATGCTGAGAATGACGTGAGTATCATGTGTAGTGAGTTGGTCTTACCGCAGGGAAAGGGTCCACAGCCAGATAGGGAATGGAAGACCAGCAGGAAGAGCAGTGCAAGGAAGGTAGTGCAGGGGTCCCCTACAGTCATCCCCCTGAAAAACATACACTGCTTTGAGTACTGTTGAGGGGGATGACTCATCAGGGGAGGGCAGCAGCAGCCAAGTTCATGGCACCGTGGCTGGCTCTGCTGCACAGGAGGGCAGGAAAAAGAGTGGGAGAGCGATAGTGATAGGGGATTCAATTGTAAGGGGAATAGATAGGCATTTCTGCGGCCGCAACCAAGACTCCAGGATGGTATGTTGCCTCCCTGGTGCAAGGGTCAAGGATGTCTCGGAGCGGGTGCAGGACATTCTGAAAAGGGAAGGTGAACAGCCAGTTGTCGTGGTGCACATTGGTACCAACGATATAGGTAAAAAAAAGGGATGAGGTCCTACGAGATGAATTTAAGGAGCTAGGAGCTAAATTAAAACATAGAACCTCGAAAGTAGTAATCTCAGGATTGCTATCAGTGCCACGTGCTAGTCAGAGTAGGAATCGCAGGATAGCGCAGATGAATACGTGGCTTGAGCAGTGGTGCAGCAGGGAGGGATTCAAATTCCTGGGGCATTGGAACCGGTTCTGGGGGAGGTGGGACCAGTACAAATCGGACGGTCTGCATCTGGGCAGGACCGGAACCAATGTCCTAGGGGGAGTGTTTGCTAGTGCTACTGGGGAGGAGTTAAACTAATATGGCAGGGGGATGGGAACCAATGCAGGGAGACAGAGGGAAACAAAATGGAGACAGAAGCAAAAGACAGAAAGGATATGAGTAAAAGTGGAGGGCAGAGAAACCCAAGGCAAAAAACAAAAAGGGCCACTGTACAGCAAAATTCTAAAGGGTCAAAGTGTAATAAAAAGGCAAGCCTGAAAGCTCGGTGTTTCAATGCGAGGAGTATTCGGAACCCAGGAGAGGGCTCTGAGCTAGTTAGAGTGGGTGAGAGCTCAGATGAACAGGACCCCAAGAAAGAATGCAAAAGGCAGGAGGCAACAGAGCAGAGTAGCACTGGGGTAAGTGTAAACCACAAGGTGATAGGAAGGGACAATATGTATGAATATAAAGCGGCTGCAGGAGGGGTTAAAACTAAAAATCATGGTTTAAAAACTAGTATTAAAACACTCTACCTAAACGCACGCAGCATTCGAAATAAAGTAAATGAATTGACGGTATGATTTGGTGCCCATTACAGAAACGTGGTTGCAGGGTGGCCAAGACTGGGAATTAAACATACAGGGGTATCTGACAATTCGGAAAGATAGACAAGAAGGGAAAGGAGGTGGGGTAGCTCTGTTAATAAAGGATGATATCAGGGAGAGATGATATTGGCTCTAATGAACAAAATGTTGAATCATTGTGGGTGGAGATTAGAGATAGTAAGGGGAAAAAGTCACTGGTGGGTGTAGTTTATAGGCCCCCAAATAATAACTTCACGGTGGGGTGGGCAATAATCAAGGGAATAATGGAGGCATGTGAAAAAGGAACGGCAGTAATCATGGGGGATTTTAACCTACATATCGATTGGTCAAATCAAATCGCACGGGGTAGCCTTGAGGAGGAATTCATAGAATGCATACGGGATTGTTTCTTAGAACAGTATGTTACAGAACCTACAAGGAAGCAAGCTATCTTAAATCTGGTCCTGTGTAATGAGACAGGAATAATAAACGATCTCCTAGTAAAAGATCCTCTCGGAATGAGTGATCACAGTATGGTTGAATTTGTAATACAGATTGAGGGTGAGGAAGTAGTGTCTCAAACGAGCGTACTATGCTTAAACAAAGGGGACTACAATGGGATGAGGGCAGAGTTGGCTAAAGTAGACTGGGAACACAGACTAAACGGTGGCACAATTGAGGAACAGTGGAGGACTTTTAAGGAGCTCTTTCATAGTGCTGAACAAAAATATATTCCAGTGAAAAAGAAGGGCGGTAAGAGAAGGGATAACCAGCCGTGGATAACCAAGGAAATAAAGGAGAGTATCAAATTAAAAACCAATGCGTATAAGGTGGCCAAGGTTAGTGGGAAACTAGAAGATTGGGAAAATTTTAAACGACAGCAAAGAATGACTAAGAAAGCAATAAAGAAAGGAAAGATAGATTACGAAAGTAAACTTGCGCAAAACATAAAAACAGATAGTAAAAGCTTTTACAGATATATAAAACGGAAGAGAGTGACTAAAGTAAATGTTGGTCCCTTAGAAGATGAGAAGGGGGATTTAATAATGGGAAATGTGGAAAAGGCTGAGACCTTAAACAATTATTTTGCTTCGGTCTTCACAGTGGAAGACACAAAAACCATGCCAAAAATTGCTGGTCACGGGAATGTGGGAAGGGAGGACCTTGAGACAATCACTATCACTAGGGGGGTAGTGCTGGACAGGCTAATGGGACTCAAGGTAGACAAGTCCCCTGGTCCTGATGAAATGCATCCCAGGGTATTAAAAGAGATGGCGGAAGTTATAGCAGATGCATTCGTTATAATCTATCAAAATTCTCTGGACTCTGTGGAGGTACCAGTGGATTGGAAAGCAGCTAATGTAACGCCTCTGTTTAAAAAAGGGGGCAGACAAAAGGCAGGTAACTGTAGGCCGGTTAGTTTAACATCTGTAGTGGGGAAAATGCTTGAAACTATCATTAAGGAAGAAATAGCGGGACATCTAGATAGGAATAGTGCAATCAAGCAGACGCAACATGGATTCATGAAGGGGAAATCATGTTTAACTAATTTACTGGAATTCTTTGAGGATATAACGAGCATGGTGGATAGAGGTGTACCGATGGATGTGGTGTATTTAGATTTCCAAAAGGCATTCGATAAGGTGCCACACAAAAGGTTACTGCAGAAGATAAAGGTACGCGGAGTCAGAGGAAATGTATTAGCATGGATCGAGAATTGGCTGGCTAACAGAAAGCAGAGAGTCGGGATAAATGGGTCCTTTTCAGGTTGGAAATCGGTGGTTAGTGGTGTGCCACAGGGATCGGTGCTGGGACCACAACTGTTTACAATATACATAGATGACCTGGAAGAGGGGACGGAGTGTAGTATAACAAAATTTGCAGATGACACAAAGATTAGTGGGAAAGCGGGTTGTGCAGAGGACACAGAGAGGCTGCAAAGAGATATAGATAGGTTAAGCGAATGGGCTAAGGTTTGGCAGATGGAATACAATGTCGGAAAATGTGAGGTCATCCACCTTGAAAAAAAAACAGTAAAAGGGAATATTATTTGAATGGGGATAAATTACAACATGCTGCGGTGCAGCGGGACCTGGGGGTCCTTGTGCATGAATCCCAAAAAGTTAGTTAGTTTGCAGGTGCCGCAGGTAATCAGGAAGGCGAATGGAATGTTGGCCTTCATTGCGAGAGGGATGGAGTACAAAAGCAGGGAGGTCCTGCTGCAACTGTACAGGGTATTGGTGAGGCCGCACCTGGAGTACTGCGTGCAGTTTTGGTCACCTTACTTAAGGAAGGATATACTAGCTTTGGAGGGAGTACAGAGACGATTCACTAGGCTGATTCCGGATATGAGGGGGTTACCTTATGATGATAGATTGAGTAGACTGGGTCTTTACTCGTTGGAAGGATGAGGGGTGATCTTATAGAAACATTTAAAATAATGAAAGATCGAGGCAGAGAGGTTGTTTCCACTGGTCGGGGAGACTAGAACTAGGGGGCACAGCCTCAAAATACGGGGGAGCCAATTTAAAACCGAGTTGAGAAGGAATTTCTTCTCCCAGAGGGTTGTGAATCTGTGGAATTCTCTCCCAAAGAAGCAGTTGAGGCTAGCTCATTGAATGTATTCAAGTCACAGATAGATAGATTTTTAACCAATAAGGGAATTAAGGGTTACGGGGAGCGGGCGGGTAAGTGGAGCTGAGTCCACGGCCAGATCAGCCATGATCTTGTTGAATGGTGGAGCAGGCTCGAGGGGCTAGATGGCCTACTCCTGTTCCTAATTCTTATGTTCTTATGTTCACCAGGTAGGCCCTCTGGTGGATAGGTGTGATGCAGGTTACAAAGGGTTAATTACATAACAACTGGCAAGTAATGCAACGTGCTCTCGGGCAACGGGGATGACAGTTTCAAGTACGAGATCCTTTGGCCCATCTAGAGAACTATCCTGTATTCCCATGGTACATAAGAACATAAGAAATAGGCACAGGAATAGGCCATACGACCCCTCGAGCCTGCTCCGCCATTCAATAAGATCATGGCTGATCTGATCATGGACCCAGCTCCACTTCCCCGCCTGCTCCCGATAACCCCTTAAATCCTTATTGTTTAAGAAACTGTCTATTTCTTAAATTTATTCAATGACCCAGCTTCCACAGCTCTCTGAGGCAGCAAATTCCAGATTTACAACCCTCTGAGAGAAGAAATTTCTCCTCATCTCTCTTTTAAATGGATGACCCCTTATTCCAAGATCATGCCCTCCAGTTCAAGTCTCCCCCATCAGTGGAAACATCCCCTCTGCATCCACCTTGTCAAGCCCCCTCATAATCTTATACATTTCGATAAGATCACCTCTCATTCTTCTGAATTCCAATGAGTAGAGGCCCAACCTACTCAACCTTTCCTCATAAGTCAACTTCCTCATCCCCGGAATCAACCGAGTGAACCTTCTCTGAACTGCCTCCAAAGCAAGTATGTCCTTTCGTAAATATGGAAACCAAAACTGTACGCAGTATTCCAGGTGTGGCCTCACCAATACCTTACATAGCTGCAGTAAGACTTCCCTGCTTTTATACTCCATCCCCTTTCCAATAAAGTCCAAGATACCATTGGCCTTCCTGATCACCTGCTGTTCCTGCATACTATCCTTTTGTGTTTCATGCACAAGTACCCCCAGGTCCCGTTGTACTGCAGCGCTTTGCAATCTTTCTCCATTTAAATAATAACTTGCTCTTTGATTTTTTTTCTGCCCAAGTGCATGACCTCACACTTTCCAACATTATACTCCATCTGCCAAATTTTTGCCCACTCACTTAGCCTGTCTATGTCCTTTTGCAGATTTTTTTGTGTCCTCCTCACACATTGCTTTTCCTCCCATCTTTGTATCAGCAGCAAACTTGGCTACGTTACACTCAGTCCCTTCTTCCAAGTCGTTAATATAGATTGTAAACAGTTGGGGGTCCCAAATGGAGAAAGATTGCAAAGTGCTGCGGCACCCCACTAGTCACTGATGCCAACCAGAGAATGAACCATTTATCCGACTCTCTGTTTTCTGTTAGTTAGCCAATCCTCTATCCATGTTAATATATTACCCCAACCCCGTGAACTTTTATCTTGTACAGTAACCTTTTATGTGGCACCTTGTCAAATGCTTTCTGGAAGTCCAATTACACCACATCCACTGGTTCCCCTTTATCCACCCTGTTCGTTACATCCTCAAAGAACTCCAGCAAATTTGTCAAACATGACTTCCCCTTCATAAATCCATGCTGACTCTGCCTGACCGAATTTTGCTTTTCCAAATGGCCTGCTACTGCTTCTTTAATAACGGACTCCAACATTTTCCCAACCACAGATGTTAGGCTAACTGGTCTATAGTTTCCTGCTTTTTGTCTGCCTCCTTTTTTAAATAGGGGCGTTACATTTGCAGTTTTCCAATCTGCTGGGACCTCCCCAGAATCCAGGGAATTTTGGTAAATTACAACCAATGCATCCACAATCCCTGCCGCTACTTCCCTTAAGACCCTAGGATGCAAACCATCATGTCCAGGGGATTTATCTGCCTTTAGTCCCATTATCTTACTGAGTACCACTTCCTTAGTGATTGTGATTGTGTTAAGTTCCTCCCCCCCCTATAGCCCCTTGACTATCCACTGTTGGAACATTGTTAGTGTCCTCTATCGGAAATACTGATACAAAATATTTGTTCAGAGTTTCTGCCATCTCCATGTTGCCCATTACTAATTCCCCGGTCTCGTCCTCTAAGGGACCAACATTTACTTTAGCCACTCTTTTCCTTTTTATATACCTATAGAAATTCTTGCTATCTGTTTTTATATTTTGTGCTAGTTTACTTTCATAGTCTATCTTCCCTTTCTTAATCATTTTTTTAGTCGTTCCTAGCTAGCTTTTAAAAGCGTCCCAGTCTTCTGTCCTCCCACTGGTTTTGGCCACTTTGTATGCCCTTGTTTTTAATTGGATACCGTCCTTTATTTCTTTAGTTAGCCACGGATGGATATCTTTTCTCTCACACCCTTTCCTCCTCACTCGAATATACTTTTCTTGAAAGTTGTGAAATATCTCCTTAAATGTACACCACTGTTCATCAACCGTCCTACACTTTAATCTATTTTCCCAGTCCACTTTAGCCAATTCTGCCCTCATACCTTCATAGTCTCCTTTATTTAAGCTTAGTACGCTGGTTAGATCCAACTTTCTCACCCTCCATCTGAATTTGCAATTCAACCATGCTATGATCACTCATTCCAAGTGGATCCTTTACTAGGAGATTGTTTATTAACCCTGTCTCATTACACAGGGCCAGATCTAAGATAGTCTGCCCCCTGGTTGGTTCCGTTACGTACTGCTCAAGGAACCCGTCCCTTATGCACTCTATGAACTCTTCAAGGCTACCCTGACCAATTTGATTTGTCGAATCAATATGGAGGTTAAAATCACCCATGATTATTGCTGTTCCCTTTTTATAAGCCCCCACTAGTTCCTGGTTTATATCCAACCAACAGAGTTGTTACTGTTAGGGGGCCTATGGACTACGCCCACCAATGACTTTTTCCCCTTACTGTTCCTTATCTCCACCCAAACTGTTTCAACACCCTTATCATTTGAGCCAATATTGTTTACTATTGCAGTGATTCCATCCTTTATCAACAGAGCTACACCACCTCCTTTTCCTTTCTGTCTGTCCTTCCGGATTGTCAAGTACCCCTGAATATTTAATTCCCAGTCCTGGTCACCTTGCAACCACGTCTCTGCAATGGCCATCAGATCATACCCATTTGTCTCAATTTGTGCTCATCTATTTTGTTACAAATGCTACGTGCATTTAGACAAAGTGTCTTTAAGTTTGTTTTTTTACCCTTTTTTCTTGCTTGTTTCCTCTCTCCTTCAAACTCACTTTCTTTATTTTTGCTTTCTAATTCCAGCTTTACTCCCCTCCCTACTGAATCTATTTTCAGGTTCCCACCCCCCTGCCAAGCTAGATTAAACTCTCCCCAACAGCACTAGCAAACCCCCCCCCCCCCGGCGAGGATACTGGTCCCGACTCTGTTGAGGTGCAACCTGTCCGGCTTGTACAGGTCCCACCTCCCCCAGAAGCGGTCCCAATGCCTCAGGAAACTAAAGCCCTCCCGCCTGCACCATCTCTCCAGCCACGTATTCATCTGCTCTATCCTCCTATTTCTGTACTCACTAGCTCGTGGCACCGGGAGTAATCTGGAGATTACTACCTTTTTAGGTCCTGCTTTTTAATCTCTCTCCTCGCTGCCTAAACTCTGCCTGCAGGACCTCATCCCTCTTCCTACCTAGGTCATTGATCCCGATGTGGACCATGACCTCTGTTAGTTCACCCTCTCCCCCCAGAATGCCCTGCAGCCGCTCAGTGACATCCTTGACCCTGGCACCAGGGAGGCAACATACCATCCTGGAGTCACGTCTGTGGCCGCAGAAACACCTGTCTGCTCCCCTATCGATCCGCTACCACTATAGCTCTTCCAGTCTTTTTCCTACCCATCCCCGTGCAGCTGAGCTGGTGTGTTTCCAATAACCCTGAATCCCATTTGTTGGCAAGAACTTGCTTCGTTCCTTCTTGAAGCCCATTAAGGTTTCTTGTTACACCCTTCACCACACTTTTAGTAAAAAGGCTCTACCTGCATTTCCTATTGTCCTTTGCCCTTCTTCATTTGTCAATATGACCCCTGTGCTTAAGTTCTGCACATGGCAAAACATTTCACTTTAAAATCATTCATTCCCGGGACGTGGGTGTCGCTGGCAAGGCCGGCATTTATTGCCCATCCCTAATTGCCCCTCGAGAAGGTGGTGGTGAGCCGCCTTAGTCCGTGTGGTAAAGGTGCTCCCACAGTGCTGTTAGGGAGGGAGTTCCAGGATTGTGACCCAGCGACGATGAAGGAACGGCCGATATATTTCCAAGTCGGGATGGTGTGTGACTGGGAGGGGAACGTGGAGGTGGTGGTGTTCCCATGCACCTGCTGCCTTTGTCCTTCTAGGCGGTAGAGGTCGCGGGTTTGGGAGGTGCTGCCGAAGAAGCCTTGGCGAGTTGCTGGGGTGCATCTTGTAGATGGTGCACACTGCAGCCAGGGGACGCCGGTGGTGGAGGGGGTGGATGGGCTACCGCTCCAATTTGTCTAAACCTTTCATAATTTTAAACACTTCTATCCTATCTCCTCTCGGTTTTCTCTTTTCAAGGTGAGTAAATACCCAGGGGCAGTCAATCTTTCTCCATACAATCTGTTTATTCACTGCTCCGTGTTCTCTTGCTCCAATCACAGAATGTGTGCGGAAGGATCAGATGAGCAGCAGCCGAAGGTTCCCCATCCTCCAGAGAACAGACCCGACTACCAACAAATCTTTCAACTATTTCAACGACTCCTCGTCATGGCTGCTGCGGAGTGAGATGACCACAGTGCTGGTCCCCGCCTTCTACCTGGTGGTCTTCATCATCGGCCTGCCCGCCAACGGGCTGGCTCTCTGGATCTTCGTCACAAGAATCAAGAAGCTGCCCTCCACCATCTTCCTGATGAACCTGGCCTTGGCTGACCTGCTGGTGACCCTCGCTCTGCCCCTCAGGGTGGCCTACCACCTGCTGGGTAACAACTGGCTGTTTGGGGAGGGTCTGTGCCGAGCGTCCAGTGCCCTGTTCTATGGCAATGTGTACAGCTCCATCCTGTTCCTCACCTGCATTGCGGCCGATCGATACCTGGCTGTCGTCCACCCCTTCCTCTCGAAGGAAGTCCGTAGCAAGCAGTCCGCCTACCGCGTTTGCGGGACGGTCTGGGTGCTGGTTGCTCTCGCTATGGTGCCAATGTACATCACTCAGCAGTCATACAAGATCGACTCTCTCAACATCACCACCTGCAACGACGCACTCCCACAAGGGCTGCACGCTGGCTACTTCTCCTCTTACATTATTTGCCTGGTGGTGTTCGGCTTTGTGATTCCCTGTTTAATCACCGTCTTCTGTTATGTGTCTGTCATTTCCACATTGATTCTAAACGACGAGAAGTACGTTCATGCGATTAAGGTCACGCTGCTGGTCTTGCTAGTTTCCCTGGTGTGTCTGTCTCCCTTTCATGTGATCTTGTTAATCCAGCTCTACACACACAGCACTGACATTTACGCTTACTCTATGGTCGGTCTGGTACTCAGCACCTTCAATAACTGCATCGACCCGCTCATTTACTACTACATCTCCGAGGAGATCCGGGACAAAGTCAGAAGTGCGATCTGTGCCCAGAACGACGAGACGGGTTCGGGCAAATCGGCTCAGAGTTTTATTCAGAGCAACAGTGCATCGCAGCCCAGACCTTCCCATTCCGTGTAGTTGCTGCTTCTGTTCTGTTGCAGGAGTCGATGATCGATCAGTCGGATAACCCAGCTCACAGCCACTGTGCAAATCGGTGAGACTCGGGCAGCAAGGGTGTGGGACTTACCCAATCCTCGGTAACTGCTCCCCTGGATTACTGTGGGACCTACACAAGTTTACCAGACTGATCGCCTTTCTGCACACCTGTTAATAATGTACAGTATGTCACGGTTACATGTCAACCATCCCAAGATAATCCATGTCGTCTATATGCAGCAAATCCCAGAGTAAATAAGTGCTGTAATTCACCAAGACAATCATAGAATCTCACAGCACAGGTGGCCATTAGGCCCATCGATCGAACTGATGCCGATCACCCAGCTGCTGCCCGACCGGGTTCTCTACACCGGACTGTAACTGCTTTCCATTCCGAACAAACTCTTTAAACATGGAATGTCGAGGCTGGGCCAAAGGTGGAGGTTGATAAAAGGTGGAGTCGTATTGCCGACACAACGACCTCCTCCCCCAACAACCTCTTCCCCCCACCCCAACCACCTTCCCTCTCCCCCCTCAGGGAGGATATATCGGCCTCGGAGGGGGAGAGCAGCACAGATTCACCAGAATGTATGGGGCTGAAAGGGTTAATTTATGAGAACAGGTCGCGTCGCATCTCTCCCCCCCCCCCCCCCCCCCCGGGGGGAAGATTAAGGGGCGATTTGATCTGTGTTTAAAGGGATGTGATAGGATCGAGAGAAATTATTTCCACAAGGGGGCAGAACCTTAAATGAAGCCGTTCAAAAAGGAAAATCGGGAAGCACATTTTCCACACATTGGGCACTGGAAGTCTGGAACTCTGAGGCTGGGGGCCAATTGGAATTTTCAAGAGTGAGGTCGCTAGATTGTTGTTGGGTGAGGGTATCACGGGCTATGAAAGGCATGTAGATGGAGTTAGGGTACAGCTCAGCCCTTTGAATCGCCTCCACTGGTCGGTACGGTCCCGAGAAACCTCGCCCCAAGCTCTGGAATTCCCAACCTCTCCACCCCTCATTTAAAACCCACCTATTTGACCGAGCGTTTCATCACCCCCAATACCATCTCCTGCTTCAGCCGATTCCACCTCCAAGCCCTTTCAGACATGTTCCTGCTCGACAAGCCGCTGTGTAAATGCCAGGTGGGGATGCTGTACAGAGGGAATGTGGGCTGGTGTAATGGGGCCCTCTACAGACCGACTGAAGGTTCACAGCAAATAAACAGCAAGCTCCAATCTCTGCCAACTGAAAAATGTCTCCAGTTTTACAACAAGTGTGTGAACGGCTGAGTGATCAACACTGGAGCACAAGGGCCATTTTATTTAATGCTCACCCACTGCTGATGTCAGTGAAAGAGGCGACACTACATCAGAGACTGGATCACCAAAACACTAGCTCCTGCTGCTGGCACTGTCCAACACACTGCTGGGTAGAACCCAGCCCGTCCCAGGACCACGTTACAGACCTGCTCTACATTGCCCCAGGAACTAATACCGTCTCAAACTAGCAGACTAGAAAATATCAGCCTCCCCGTCCATTCCTTGACTCAGGTCAGTAGCCTCAATCGGAAGTTGGGCTCAATGTCCCTCCTTTGGGGGGGGGGGGGGGGGGAAGCAAAAGGGAGAGCTGCCCTTCACACTGGTTGCTAAAGCAAACGGTTAAAAGCTCTCTGCTGGCTGACATTCCTCAACCAACATCAAACCCAGTTGGCCACAGGACTGCCGTGTGTGATCTTGCTGTGTAAACCAGCTGCTCCTTTGTACAAAACCTATTGAGGGCATTGTTTATTTCCAGATTAGATCCAGCTGTGTTGAAAGTGCATTTAACAGCAGGACCTGCACTGCCCCTCCAACATTCTCTTCCCCCCCCCCCCCCACCACCATACCATTCAGAAAGTCCATCAGCAAATGCATTCCCCTGAAGACACTCAGTGAACAACTCAGAGGGTGATGCAATGTGGGTGTTTATTGGCAATTTAGCTCACACACATCCAAACAGGGGCAACAGGTCATCCCAGCATCATCTACTTCAGCTTCTTCTTGGGTCGCAGGTTGTTGGTGTGGCCACACTTGGTCTTACGACAGTTGGATGCACGAGGGTGTAGGCGGGCGTAGCACCTGTGGGTGGGTAGGGGGGGAATACACGGTCACTGGCATCTCCAGGAAAAACATCACACCCCAACCCCCACCCACAAGCCCTCCCAACTCCGGCCCATTGCAAAGATACTACTGGGACTAAGCAGACAACCCACATCCTAGGGTTTGAAGAGGTGGCTGCAGAGAGCAGGTGCATTGGTTGTAACTGCAGGCCAGTCAGCCTGACATCAATCAGGAAAATGCTGGAATCCATTATTAAAAAGTGGCAGGGCACTTAGAAAATCTATGATTAGGCAGAGTCAGCATGTTTTATAAAAGGGAAATCATGTTTGACAAATTTATTAGCATTTCTTGACGACGTAAACAGCAGGCTACATAAAGGGGAACCAGTGGATGTAATATATTTGTATTTCCAAAAAGCATTCGTTAAGGTGCCACATAAGATTAGGGCTCATGGGGTTGGGGTAATAGATTAGCATGGATAGAGGCATGGTTGATGGATAGAAAACAGTGGGGATAAAGGGAGAGGGTTGCACAATGAGATTGCGTGGAATGGGCCAATACACCCAAGTTAAGAAGAAAGAGAGGTGATCGCATTGAAACAAAAGATTCTGAGGTACTGACATTAGATGCTGGGAGGATATTTCCCCCAACTGGAGAGTCTAGAACCAGGGGCATTGTCTCAGGATAAGAGGCCGGTTGAAGGAATTTCTTCACTGAGGGTGGTGAATGTTTGGAATTCTCTACCCCAGAGGGCTGTGGATGCAAGTCATTGAGTACATTCATGGCAGAGATCAATCGATTTGGAGTCTCAGGGAATCAAGGGATATGGAGATCAGGCAAGAAAGTGGAGTTGAGGTAGAAGATCAGCCATGATCTTATTGAATGGCGGAGCAGGCTCGAGGGGCTGAGTGGCCTACTCCTGCTCCGATTATGTTTTTTTGTTTGTGTTTTTATGAAGCAGACGGAATCCAACAGAATCTGCAGGGCTACAGCCAAGCTAAAGTCACAGAGACGGATATCCACATTTGCACACACCAAGTTAGGTGGCACAGCTGGGAGCAGGAAGTTACAAAGGGACATTGAGCGATTCAGTGAGCGGGCAAAACTGTGGCAGATAACAGTTCGAGGTGGGCAAGTGTGAGGTCACCCACCGTGGATGTAAAAGATCAATCAGAATATTTTCTAAATGATTTCGGGGTCCGTGTACAGAAATCACTGAAAGCTGGCACACGGGTACAAACTATTATAAAGGCCGATGGAATGTTGGGCTTTATCGCGAGGGCTGGGATACAGAGGGGGTGGAATCGATGCTTCAGCTGTACAGGGCCGCGGTCTGACCCCGTCTGGAGTAACTGCGTCCAGTCCTGGGCCCCGCCCCCCAGGGGGGCTATATCGGCCTCGGAGGGAGAGAAACACAGATTCAGCAGACTGATACTCAGCCTGAAAGTGTTATTGAGGACAGACTGGGCTTGCATTCCCCGAATATAGATTAAGGGATGATCGAATCGAGGTGTTTATGATTAAAGGAGTTGATTTGGGGGTTGGGGGGGGGGGGGAAGAAAAGAGAGCGAGGAGAGATTCTATTTGCTGTCTGGTGGGGGCAGAACCTTAAAATTAGAGCCAGGTCGTTCAGGAAGCAGGTAAATGGGGCTGAGATACAGATCAGCGATGATCTAAATTAATGGCTGGAGGCTGAAAGGTCTCTCCTGTCCCTGCAGTCCACGTTCCCACTAGCTGCGCAGCCAGGTCACAAATAGGAAAATCTGACCAGACCACCCGTCCAATCATTGCCCAGCAGAATCCCTTCCACCCTCCGCACGACAGTTTCTCCCATCCTGCTACTTACTTGCGGCAGATCATCTTGTCGCAGTTGTATTTCTGAGCGAGGAGACGGAGGGAAGGGTCCAGGACACCGCCTCTCAGACGCAGCACCAGATGTAGAGTCGACTCTATGAACAAGTTCAAAACATGTCAGATTCAACAATAATACTCATCATTCACTGACCAAGCAGAGCACCCCCCCCCCCCCCCCCAGCAGAGCACAATAAAAACACAGCCCCCCCCTCCAAGCCCACCCAATGTCATCGTCCCCCCCCCCAAAGGCTAGACTCCCGACGAACCGACCTTTCTGGATGTTGTAGTCGGATAGGGTGCGTCCATCTTCCAGTTGCTTCCCAGCGAAGATCAGGCGTTGCTGGTCTGGGGGGATCCCTGAATCGAAACACGGGGTTAACAACCACTTTCACAAAGCTCCCCCCCCCGCCCCTTCCAAAATCAATCTCTCTCTCTCTCTCTCTCTCTCTCTCTCTCTCTCTCCTGCCGCAGCGCAAATTCCAGCGACAACAGCTGGCGAGCAGCCCGCGCGAGACCGCAATCGCGCGCCTTGCTAGGGACGTTGCTGAGATACCGTCTCCAGCAGCAAATCATCCTTCCTGGTCTCAACAGCTCCAATTGAGCCCCCCGCCCTCCCCACTCCTCCTCCCCTCCCCAACAGCTTTTGGGAGAGTTCCAGATTTGTATCACCCTGCGCGCGCAGAAATGCTTCCTGGCCCCACCCTACAGTAAGAGTTTGCGTCTGTCCCAGAATCTGTGTGCGCGCACTCGCACCAAGGTCCGGTCACCCACGCAGTCACAGCTGCCAGACATGGAGACGTGCAGCAGAGCTGGTCTCCAGTTAGTCTTGGGTAAGTAATCCTTGCCACTGGACCAAGGTCTAGCTCAGTCGAGCCCGTGTGGTGGCTGGTGTGCAACGGTCACCACACGTTAAAAAAATCCACGCACAGGCATCTTCCACCCTTCAGGATCTGGAATATTAGGTCCTTCATTGAAATACCCGTGAGCTAATCCCTTTTCGGCGTGGAAGCAAGTCATCCTCGCTTCAAGGGCCTGCCTATGACTTGGAGACAGCCCTGGAAAGATTGGATTGAGAGGGGATGGAGGAGGCAACATTTGTATCTGTATTCCTCGGTCTGTTTTTACAGAAGGACAGCTTTATGTAGCTTTTTCCAGAGTGAGAAATTTTAATTCCGTTAGTCTTTAGTGAAAGATTAACTAGAACTCCTGTATTTAAAGCACTGTTGCAATAAAGATACTAACTTGACTGTAAATGTTTTGCAGGTTTCTGCTAGTTTTGTTAATCCTCTTGTTCTCAACAGCCCCCCTCCCCCCTCCAATCTCCCTGATTACAGCCTCTACAATGATGAAATTATGTAATCAGATCATACATCAATCTCCTGCCAGGTTTATGCAACTTGTGCTCATAAAACCCATTTAGCCCCAGTATCATTCTGGCGAATCTGTGCCTCTCCCTCCCCCTCCATGGCTGATATATCCTTCCTGAGGTGTGGGCCCAGAACTGGAGCACTTACTCCTGATGGGGTCAGCACAGAGCTCGAGAGCACACAAGGTTCACCGACACCAATGACCGGACTCCAAACCCCACATTGTGCTCAGTTCCTGCCTCTCCCCCCCCCACCCCCCAAACAAGGGTTCCCCGAGACACTGCATCATCCTCCTCCTGCTCGGAGAGCCACAATGTCCCAGCTGGACCCTCATTGCCGCTCCTCACCCTCCTTGTCCTGGATCTTGGCCTTCACATTCTCGATGGTGTCACTCGGTTCGACCTCAAGGGTGATGGTTTTTCCGGTCAGAGTCTTCACAAAAATCTGCATTTTGCCTGGAAAAGGGGGAAGAGAGAGCATGCACCACAAACCACAGGTTCCCCCACACACCCCCAAAACCACAGCCCTTGCACCCCCTAAAATCACAGCCACTCTGCATCTGTCATCACCAAGGAAGAGGATACTGCCATAGACATAGTAAAGGAGGTTGTAGAGGAGATACTGGACGAGATAAAAATTGATGAGGAATTAGAAAGGCTGGCTGTAGTTAAAGTAGATAAATCACCAGGAGCTATGGGATGCATCCTAGGATGCTGAGGGAATTGAGGATTGAAATTGCAGAGATACTGACCATAATATTCCAATCTTCCACAGATACAGGGGGTAGTGCCAGAGGACTGGAGAATTGAAAATGTTACACCATTGTTCAAAAAAAGTGCAAAGATAAATCTAGCAAATACAGGCCAGTTTAACCTCAGTAGTGGGGAAGCTTTTAGAAACAGCAATCAGGGACAAAGTTAAGTCACTTTGGACAGGGGTGGATTCATTAAGGAACATTAGCACAGATTTGTTAAAGGCAAATTGTGTTTTACCAACTTGTTTTGAGTTTTTTTTGATGAGGTCACAGAGAAAGGATTAGATTGGATAACCTTTTGTTGGCTGGCACAGATACAATGGTAAGTACTGCAGGGAATCGAATATGACCAGGGCGATCTCCTGGATTAGCTTCAATCACCTGGATGGGTCGGAGAGGACATCTCTCCTCCCCTCTCCCACCAATTGGCCTGGGTTTTTCTTAAATCTGGTTTTTGCCTCTCCCAGGAGATCACATGGCTCCGGTTGGGGTGGAGTGTAGAATGTCTCAGTGCAAAGGATGTCACAGTTGCATGGGGCAGACTGGGTGCTCTATAACTTCCCGCCATTGTTCACAGGTTTATATGTAACCTTCAGGGCTGCTGACAGAGGGCCGTGCAGCTTTGTCGGCTGGCACAAACACAATGGGCCGAAATGGCCTCCTTCTGCACTGTAAATTTCTATGTTTCTAAGGTTGATGAGGGCAATGCAGTTGGCATTGTGTACATGGATTTCCAAAAAGCATTCAACAAAGTGCCACATAATAGGCTTGCCAGCAAAGCTGAAGCCTATGGAATAAAAGGGACAATGGCAGCATGGATACAGAATTGGGTAAGTGACAGGAAACAGTAGTGGTGAACGGTTGTTTTTTTTTGGACTGGAGGAAGGTATACACGGCGGTGTTCCTCAGGGTCAGTTCTAGGACCAGTGCTTTTCTTGATATATATTAATGATTTGGATGTGGATGTACAGGGAACAATTTCAAAATGACAAAACTTGGGAGGTACAGTGAACAGTGTATAGTGATAGACCTCCAGAGGACAGACAGGTTAAAATGGGCAGACTCATAACAGATGGAGTTTAACACAAAAGTGCAAAGCAATACATTTAGGTAGAAAGAAAGGAGGCAATATAAATAAATAAAAGGGTACAATCCTAAAGGGGGTGCATGAACAGAGACCCCCAGGGGGGGGGGGGGGTATATGTGCAGATAGTTGGGGGCAGGTTGCGAAAGCGGTTAAAAAGCTTATAGGATCCTGGGCTTCATAAATAGAGGCAGAGAGTACAAGAGTGAGGAGGTGATGGGGAACCTGCATAAACACTGGCTCGGCCCCAGCTGCAGCAGTGGGTCCAATTCTGGGCCCCGCACTTTAGGGAGGATGCGGAGGCCCTGGAGAGGACAATGGTCCCGGGGGTGAGGGGGGACAAGCCTTGGATCGAGGTGTTCACAATCCTGAGGGGTCGAGAGCCAGAGTGAAGGTGATTGGGGCCCGGCCCGAACCCCCGCGTGTCCCGGCCCGGCCCCTCCCGCTGGGCCTCCCTCTCCCCGCCGGGCCCGCGTGTCCCGGCCCCTCCCGCTGGGCCCCCCTCTCCCCCCCCGCCGGGCCCGCGTGCTCGGCCCCTCGGCCCCGAGCCTGCCCCTCTCACACACGGCTTAGGCCCCGCGGCCTCTACCCCGGATCCTCGCCCTCCCGCCCCCGGAGCCCTAAGCGCCGCTCACCTGCCGCCGCTCCGACTCCGAAAGGCTGCGGGATCGTCGCCGGAAACGGAAATACCCGAGCCGCACGTGGTATTGTTGCGTCATTCCCGTCCTGGCCAATCAGCCCTGCTGACGGCCATCTTTAACACTGGCATTCACCTCCATCCGGGCTCCCGGCGCAGCCGCAGCCCCGCCCCACCGTACCCTCGGCCCCGCCCCTTATACCACTGACCCCGCCCCAAGGCCCCAGGCCCCGCCCCCATACCCCTGACCCCCCACCCCCAGGCCACAGGCCCCGCCCCCATACCCCTGACCCCGCCCCCATACCCCTGACCCCACCCCCAGGCCACAGGCCCTGCCCCCATACCCCTGACCCCGCCCCCATACCCCTGACCCCCGCCCCCATATCCATCACCCCACCCCTAGGCCCCAGGCTCCGCCCCATACCCCTGACCCCGCCCCCATACCCCTGACCCCACCCCCAGGCCACAGGCCCTGCCCCCCATACCCCTGACCCCGCCCCCAGGCCCCATCCCGGACCCCTGACCCCGCCCCCAGGCCCCACCCCATACCCCTGACCCCGCCCCCCCAACCCCCAAGCCCCGCCCCCCAGTCACAGCTTCTCTTGTTTTATGTCATCATCATCATAGGCAGTCCCTCGGGATCGAGGAAGACTTGCTTCCACTCTTAAAGTGAGGCCTTAGGTGGCTGAACAGTCCAATACGAGAGCCACAGTCCCTGTCACAGGTGGGACAGACAGTGGTTGAGGGAGGGGGAGGGTGGGACAGGTTTGCCGCACGCTCCTTCCGCTGCCTGCGCTTGGTTTCTGCATGCTCTCGGTGATGAGACTCGAGGTGCTCAGCGCCCTCCCGGATGCACTTCCTCCACTTAGGGCGGTCTTTGGCCAGGGTCTCCCAGGTGTCGGTGGGGATGTTGCACTTTATCAGGGAGGCTTTGAGGGTGTTCTTGTAACGTTTCCTCTGCCCACCTTTGGTTCAATTGCCGTGTAGGAGTTCCGAGTAGAGCGCTTGCTTTGGGAGTCTTGTGTCTGGCATGCGGACAATGTGGCCCGCCCAGCGGAGCTGGTCGAGTGTGGTCAGTGTGATATCTCAATAACCAGATTTGTATTTACAGTGTGACGTCTGAAATCCGGAAAGCTCGGGACCGAGGTCAATCCGGATTCCGGCTATTTCCGGATTTCGGAACGTGTTTGGCTGGGCCGAGAGAGGTAGGTAGGGTGGTGGGGGGGGGGGGTCAGTCAGACCGGAGGTCGGGCAGCCGGAGGCCAGTGGGATCGGTCGGGCCAGAGGTCAGAGGAGGTTGGGCGATCAGAGGCCGGGGGCAGGAGTCACTTGGGCCGGAGGTCAAGGGGGTTGGTCAGCCAGGGGCCGGTGGAGGTTGGGTAGCCGGGGGTCAAGGAGATCAGTCGGGCCGGAGGTCGAGTGGTTAGTCAGTCGGAGGCCGGTGGAGATTGTGCGGCCGGAGGTCAAGGGGGTCGATCGGGCCGGAGGCTGGGGGAGGTCGGGCGCCCGAGGCGGGGGAGTCCGGATTTCGGAACATTTTCCGGTTTCTACACGACTCCCCCGCCCCCCCCGCCCCTACGGATCAACCCGGTGTTCGGATTCCGGAACTCCAGATTTTGGACGTCGCACCTGTATTTTTTTCTCTCCTTGTCCAGTCACTCCCCACCTGCAGCCGACTCTCCCTCTGCCCTCCGCTACTTTAACCGTCCAATCCCTCCACACTTCATTGCCCACCCACACGGACTGAGGACATGTCACTCCATCCTTAAACACAGGCCCAACCAGTCCCCATCCACCTCCCTCCTCCTGCCTGGCTCAACCTCTTCTCTCATTCAACAACTTCATCATAGAATCACAGAAATTTACAGCACGGAAGGAGGCCTATCGTGTCCACACTGGCCAACAAGAGGCTATCCAGCCTAATCCCACTTTCCAGCTCTTGGTCCGTAGCCCTGGAGGTTACGGCACTTCAGGTGCACATCCAAGTTGGTTTTAAATGTGGTGAGGGTTTCTGCCTCTACCACCCTTTCAGGCCGTGAGTTCCAGACCCCCACCGCCCCCTGGGTGGAAAAGTCTTTCCGCATCGTCCCTCAAAACCTCCCCCCAATTACTTCAAATCTATGCCCCCTGGTTGTTGACCCCTCTGCTAAGGGAAATAGGTCCTTCCTAACCACTCTATCTAGGTCCCGTGTAATTTCATACACCTCACTTAAATCGCCTCTCAGCCTCCTCTGTTCCAAAGAAAACAAAACCAGCCTATCCAATCTTTTCTCATATCTAAAATTATCCAGTCGTGGCAACATCCTCGTAAATCTCCTCTGTACCCTCTCTAATGCAATCACATCCTTCCTGTAATGTGGTGCACGCAGCATTCAAGCTGTGGCCTAATTAGTGTTGTTTCCTAGTGTCCAAGGTTGTTCCATCCTCTGTCGTTGAACTACAGTACGCGGACAATGCCTGCATCTGCACACATTCAGCGGCTGAACTCCAAACCATCGTCAACACCTTCACTGAGGCGTACGAAAGCATGGGCCTAACACTAAACATCCGTCAGACAAAGGTCCTCCACCAACCTGACCCTGCCACACAGCACTGCCCCCCGGTCATCGACGGCATGGCCCTGGACAACGTGGACCATTTTCCATACCTCGGGAGCCTATTATCAGCAAGGGCAGATATCGGCGACGAGGTCCAACACCGCCTCCAGTGCGCCAGCACAGCCTTCGGTCACCTGAAGAAGAGAGTGTTCGAAGACTAGGACCTCAAATCTGGCACCAAGCTTACGGTCGACAGGGCTGTAGTAATACCCGCCCTCCTGTATGGCTCGGAGACATGGACCATGTACAGTAGACACCTCAAAACGCTGGAGAAATACCACCAACGATGTCTCTGCAAGATCCTGCAAATCCCCCGGGAGGATAGACACATAAGTGTGACCCCGCGCTTCCGGTCACCTGTCACTTTAATTCCCCGCTCCACTCCCACGCTGAAAAGTAATTTATTGTGAAATGCTTTGGGACATCCTGAGGATTGAAAGGTGCTTTAGAAATACAGAAATATAAGTTCCTTTTAATTTCACACCCGTAGGTGGCGCTCACAGCTTGCGCACCATCGTGGCATTGTCAGCGCATGTCTTAAAGGAGCAGTGTCGCTGTCTTAAAGGGGCAGTGTCACTGTCTTAAAGGGGCAGTGTCGCTATCTTAAAGGAGCTGTGTCGCTGTCTTAAAGGGGCAGTGTCACTGTCTTAAAGGGGCGGTGTTGCTGTCTTAAAAGGGCAGTATCGCTGTATTAAAGGGACAGTGTCGCTGTATTAAAGAGGAAATCTTCTTCTTAAGCAGTCCCCCGGAGTCGAGGAAGACTTGCTTCCACACTAAAAACGAGTTCTCAGGTGACTGATGAGTCCAATGCGGGACCTGCAGTCTCTGTCACAGGTGGGGCAGACGATGGTTGGAGGAACGGGTGGGTGGGGTGCCTGGATTACCGCACTGTCGACGTTTGGTTTCTGCATGCTCTCGACAATGGGACTCGAGGTGTTCAGCACCTTCCTGGATGCTCTTCCTCTGCTTTGAGTTGTCTTGGGCCAGGGAGTCCCAGGAGTCAGTGGGGATGTTCGAGGAGGCTTTGAGGGTGTCCTGGAAGCGTTTCCTCTGCCCACCTGGGGCTTGCTTGTGTCGAAGCTCCGAGTAGAGCATTTGCTTTGGGAGCTGGTCGAGCGTGGTCAGTGCTTCGATGCTGCGGATGTTGGCCTGAGCGAGAACACTGACGTTGGTGTGTCTGTCCTCCCAATGGATTTGCGGGATCTTGCGGAGACATCATTGGTGGTACTTCTCCAGCGCTTTGAGGTGTCCACTGTACATAGTCCATGTCTCTGAGCCATTTCGGAGGGCGGGTATCACCACTGCTCTGTGGATCACGAGCTTGGTGCCAGGTTTGAGGTCCTGGTCTTCAAACACTCTCTTCCTCAGGCGACCGAAGGCTGCACTGGTGCACTGAAGGCGGTGTTGGACCTCGTTGTCGATGTCTACCCTTACTGACAGTCGGCTCCCGAAGTATGGAAAATGGTCCACGTTGTCCAAGGCCTCATCGTGGATTTTGATAATCGGGGGGCAGTGCTGTGTGGCGGGGTCAGGTTGGTAGCGGACCTTTGTCTTACGGATGGTTATCGTAAGACCCATGTTTTCATATGTCTCAGTGAAGGTTTTGATGATGGCTTGGAGTTCGGCCTCCGAGTGTGCGCAGACGCAAGTGTCGTCCGCGTACTGTAGCTCGATGACAGAGGACGGGACGACCTTGGATCTGGCCTGGAGACGACAAAGGTTGAACAGGCTCCCACTGATTCTGTAGTTTAGTTCCACTCCAGCGGGGAGCTTGTTGAGAGTGAGATGGAACATTGCAACAAGGAAGATCGAGAAGAGGGTTGGCACGATGACACGGCCCTGCTTGACCCCGGTGGAGCAGGTGGAGGATAGTGACAAACTTTTGGGGGCAGCTGAAACGGAGGAGGACGCTCCATAGACCCTCACAGTTGACAGTGTCAAGGGCCTTTGTGAGGGCAAAGAAGTGCAAGGATTGGTGCTGCTCCCTGCATTTCTCTTGTAGTTGTCGCGCGGTGACGATCATGTCCATTGTACCCCTTAGTGGACGGAATCCGCATTGTGACTCTAGGAGAAGCTCTTCAGCCAAAGGGAGAAGACGGTTGAGGAGGTATCTTACGATGACTTTCCCAGTGGTCGACAGCAGGGAGATTCCTCTGTAGTTGCCACAGTCGGACTTGTCCCCTTTCTTGAAGATGGTCATGATTACGGCGTCTCTGAGATCTCCCGGCATGCTCCCCTCCTTCCAGATAAGAGAGATGAGGTCACGCATTCGCACCAATAGTGCCTCCCCGCCGTACTTTAGTGCCTCAGCGGGGATTCCATCTGCTCCTGATGCCTTGTTGTCCTTGAGCTGACGGATGGCCTTTTCTACCTCGTGCAGGGCTGGGGTTTTGCTGAGATGGTGGCGGGTAGCATGCTGCGGGATGGAGTCGAGGACACTCACGTCGAAGACAGAGTCTCGGTTAAGGAGATCTTTGAAGTGCTCCCTCCAGCGGACACTGACCGCCTCTCTGTCCTTGATGAGCACCTCTCCATTATTGGCCAGCCGTGGTCTTGATCTTAACTTTGCTGAAGAATCCTCGCACGTCGTGGTTGTTGACCAGCTGCTGGATCTCCTGCGCTTTCTCCACCCACCACCTGTTCTTTAGGTCGTGGGTTTTCTGTTGGACCTTGGTCTTCAGCCGTCTGCAGAGCTGCTTTCTTGCCCTCGAGTTGTGTTGCTGTTTCCAGTGCAGAAATGCCTTGCGCTTGCAGCTTATTACCTCCTGGATCTCCTGGTCGTTTTCATCGAACCAGTCTTGGTGTTTCCTGACCGAGTGTCTCTTCACAGGTGCTGATTATGGAGGCCTTGAGGGCAGACCAGGCGCTGTGGACATTCTGCATCTCTGGGTTACTGGGTTGGTTGGTTATCGGGTTGGTTGCGAGGCACTGGCTGAATAGGGCATTCTTAACCGGGTCTTTGAATGCTCCAGCGGGCATCAGACCAGAACGGAACGTATTAAAGGGGCAGTGTCACTGTATTAAAGGTGCAATGTCACGGTATTAAAGGGGCAGTTAAAGGGACAGTGTCACTGTATTAAAGGTGCAGTATAGCTGAAGTGTTGCACAGTTCTTGTGGCAATACCAGCGTGCTAAATGGGATAGATTCAGAACAGATCTAGCAGCTCAAAACTGGGCATCCATGAGGCACTGTGGGCCATCAGCAGAATTGTATTTCACCACAATCTGTAACCTCATGGCCCGGCATATCCCTCACCCTCCCATTACCAGCAAGCCAGACGACCAACTCTGATTCAATGAGGAGTGTAGAAGAGCATGCCAGGAGCAGCATCAGGCGTACCTAAAAATGAGGTACCAACCTGGGGAAGCTGCAAAACAGAACTCATCATCATCATAGGCAATCCCTCGGAGTCGAGGAAGACTTGCTTCCACTCTAAACATGAGTCCTTCGGTGGCTGAACAGTCCAATATGAGAGCCACAGTCCCTGTCACAGGTGGGACAAACGGTGGTTGAAGGATATGGAGGGTGGGACTGGTTTGCCGCACGCTCCTTCCGCTGCCTGCGCTTGATTTCTGCATGCTCTTGGCGACGAGACTCGAGGTGCTCAGCGCCCTCCCGGATGCACTTCCTCCACTTAGGGCGGTCTTTGGCCAGGGTCTCCCAGGTGTCAGTGGGGATGTTGCACTTTATCAGGGAGGCTTTGAGGATGTCCTTGTTGTGTATGGCGAAAGAGTCAGACTGAACACTGTGAGCTCAAAGTAAAGTGTGACCTTAGTCTTTTATTGCAGGTGTCCAGAGTTCCTCTCCAACCTGTGAAGCCTCCTTAAATACCTGTGCTCCCAAGGGATTATGGGATCCCTTGGAATTCCAGGGGATGTGCCCTCTGGTGACTGTACAGAGTAAATACAAGTTTACATATATAACACTTGTAACGTTTCTGTTGCCCACCTTTGGCTCGTTTGCTGTAAAGGAGTTCTGAATAGAGCACTTGCTTTGGGAGTCTCGTGTCTGGCATGCGGACTATGTGGCCTGCCCAGCGGAGCTGATCGAGTGTGGTCAATGCTTCAATGCTGAGGATGTTGGCCTGGACGAGGACGCTAACATTGGTGCGTCTGTCCTCCCCGGGTATTTGTAGGATCATGCAGAGACATAAAGGCTCAGTTGATTCAGTCTCTCCTCATATGTCAGTCCAGCCATCCCGGGAATCAGTCTGGTGAACCTTTGCTGCACTCCCTCAATAGCAATCATCAGCGAACATCCCCACTTCTGACTTTATGATGGAGGGAAGGTCATTGATGGAGCAGCTGAAGATGGTTGGGCCCAGGACACTGCCCTGAGGAACTCCTGCAGCGATGTCCTGAGGCTGAGATGATTGACCTCCAATCACCACAACCATCTTCCTTTGTGCTGGGTATGACTCCAGCCAGTGGAGAGTTTTCCCCCTGATTCCCATCGACTTCAGTTTTACTGGGGCTCCTTGATGCCACACTCAGTCAAATCCTGCCTTGATGTCGAGGGCGGTCACTCTCACCTCACCTCTGGGATTCAGCTCTTTTGTCCATGTTTGGACCAAGGCTGTAATGAGGTCTGGGGCCGAGTGGTCCTGCCGGAACCCAAACTGGGCATCGGTGAGCCGGTTATTGGTAATTGTCGCTCGATAGCTAAGGGGATCAAGGGGTATGGAGAGAAAGCAGGAAAGGGGTACTGAGGTGAATGATCAGCCATGAACTCATTGAATGGTGGTGCAGGCTCGAAGGGCCGAATGGCCTACTCCTGCTCCTATTTTCTATGTTTCTATGTTCAGTTCCATTCGCAGCTGCTCAGATAATGGAGCAGTCCACGCCCGCATGCAGCAAGACTTGGACAACATTCAGGCTTGGGTTGATAAGTGGCAAGTAACATTCGCAGCACACAAGTGCCAGGCAATGACCATCTCCAACAAGAGAGAGTCTAACCACTGCCCCTTGACATTCAACAGCATTGCCATCATCGAATCTCCCATATTCTATCCTACATAAACTAGAGGTGATCCAAAACTCGGCTGCCCCGTGTCCTAACTCGCACCAAGTCCCGCTCACCCATCACCCCCTGTGCTCGCTGATCTAAATTGGCAACTCCTCGATTTCAAAATTGTCATCCTTGTTTTCAAAACCCCTCCATGGCCCTCGCCCCTCCCTATCTCTGTAATCACCTCCAGCCCCACAACCCTCCGAGATGTCTGCACTCCTCTAATTCTGCCCTCTTGAGCATCCCTGATTATAATTGCTCCACCATTGGTGGCCGTGCCTTCTGTTGCCTGGGCCCCAAGCTCTGGAACTCCCTCCCTAAACCTCTCCGCCTCTCTACCTGTCTTTCCTCCTTCAAGATGCTTCTTAAAACCGACCTCTTTGACCAAGCTTTTTTATTTCATAATACTCCTGTGAGGTGCCTTGGAACATTTCACTATGTTAAAGGCGCTATGTAAATATAAGTTCTTGTTTTTGTTGTATTAACATCCTGGGGGTCACCATTGACCAGAAACTTAACTGGACCAGCCACATCAATACTGTGGCTACAAGAGTGGGTCAGAGGCTGGGTATTCTGCGGCGAGTGCCTCACCTCCTGACTCCCCAAAGCCTTTCCACCGTCTACAAGGCACAAGTCAGGAGTGTGATGGAACACTCTCCACTTGCCTGGATGAGTGCAGCTCCAACAACACTCAAGAAGCTCGACACCATCCAGGACAAAGCAGCCGCTTGATCGGCCCCCCATCCCCCACCTTCAACACTCACTCCCTCCACCACCGGCGCACCCTGGCTGCAGTGTGCACCATCTACAAGATGCACTGCAGCAACTCGCCAAGGCTTCTTCGGCAGCACCTCCCAAACCCACGACCTCTACCACCTAGAAGGACAAGGGCAGCAGGTCCATGGGAACACCACCACCTCCACGTTCCCCTCCCAGTCACACACCATCCTGACTGGGAAATATATCGGCCGTTCCTTCATCGTCGCTGGGTCACAATCCTGGAACTCCCTCCCTAACAGCACTGTGGGAGCACCTTCACCACACGGGACTGCAGCGGTTCAAGGCGGCGGCTCACCACCACCTTCTCACGGGGCAATTAGGGACGGGCAATAAATGCCGGCCTTGCCAGCGACACCCACATCCCATGAAAGAATAAAATAATTTTAAAAATTGAAGGGCTAGTCCCTAGCTCAGTAATCTCCTCCACCTGTGTTATGTGTGCAATAAAGGTTCCAACTGAGTACTGTTTAACTAAGCAAGGTACAACCTTGCTTCTGCTTTATTTTGGCCCAAAGCGCCTGACTCACAAAAAGGCTGGCCTTTTATACCAGAGCAGCACCATGTGCATGCTGCTCAGTGGCCTCCAACAATGACACCATCTGGTGGCTACAAACAGGATGTACATACAAGACAATCCCCTCCTCTGAGATCTTATCACAGTCTTTCACAGGTTGGGACGGTCCGGTGCTTTACGCTCCCAGGTTGACCGTCTCAGTTCGATTCCGGCCTTTGGTGAGTGTGCGGGGTCTGTTGTGGCTGGTGGTTGGATGCCTGACTTGTTGGGGGTGGCAGTGGCCATGTCAGGAATTGCAAGTCCATTTTTATTATACTAGTCCATGATGGAAATTCCGGGTTCACTGATGACCCTTGAGTCCACTGAAGGCTGCTGGTAGGTTGGTTGGTCGTCGACGGTTTCTTCGTCCGACTGCTCTGGCTCGTCTGTGTGCCTCAGCTTTGTCTGATCCATGTGTTTCCTGCAAGTTTGCCCATTCTTGAGCTTAATAACAAATACTCTGTTGGCCTCCTTGGCCATGACCGTACCAGTGATCCATTTGGGACCCTGACCATAATTCAACACATATACAGGATTATTAACAGAAATCTCGCGTGACACAGTTGCACGATCGTGGTACCCTTGCTGACTCTGTCTTCTGTATTCAACATGATGACTTAAATCCGGGTGTACAAGAGATAACTTGGTCTTAAGACCTCTTTGCATCATGAGTTCAGCAGGCGAGACCCCTGTGAGTGTGTGGGGTCTTGTCCTGTAACTCAGCAGTATGCAGGACAAGCGGGTCTGCAGTGACCCTTGGGTTACTCTCCTCATGCTTTGCTTGATAATATGTACTGCACGTTCTGCTTGCCCGTTGGACGCAGGCTTGAACGGTGCTGACCTTACATGTTTTATGCCATTAAGTATCACAAACTCCTGAAACTCCTGACTGGTGAGGCATGACCCATTGTCGCTCACCACTATGTCAGGCAGACCATGTGTCGCGAACATGACATTGAGATTCTCTATGGTTGCCGTGGACGTACTGGATGACATGATTATGCATTCTATCCACTTCGAATAAGCATCCACTGGATAAAGAGTCAGACTAGATACTGCAAGCTCAAAGTAAATGTGACCGTAGGCCTTTATTGCAGATCTCAGAGCGCCCCTCCAGCCTGTGAGGCCTCCTTATATACAGGTGGTCCCAAGGGATTGTGGGATCCCTTGAGACTCCAGGCGATAAGCCCTCTGGTGGTTAGGCATGGTAATTACAGGTTTACATACATAACAACACTCCCCCCCCCCCCTCCTCCAAAGTCAATAGTGTAACTATTTACAATGTGAGTCGATCTGGGGCCTTCCTTTCCCTGGTTGATTGTCTCGGTGCAGATGCTGGTGTTGGTGAGTCGTTTGTTGGGCCTTCGCTGGGCTGCTGCACAGCTGGCCTTGCTGGACTGCTGGAGGTGGTGAGCCTTGCTGGGCTGCTGTGGGTGATGGGTTCTGCTTCGTGGTCAACCGCTGGGTCGGTTGCCACTTGTGTGTGTGTTGGAGGGTCGAAAAAGGTAGAGTCTGTTGTGGGTTGTTCTGGATAGTCCGTAAATCTGAGTTTGGTTTGGTCCAAGTGTTTCCTGCAGGTGAGTCCATTTGCGAGTTTGACCATAAACACCCTACTCCCCTCTTTGGCCAAAACAGTGCCAGCAATCCACTTGGGACCTTGTCCATAGTTCAACACAAACACAGGATCATTTACTTCAATTTCGCGTGACACATTTGCACGATCATGATATGTATTCTGTTGAAGCCACCTGCTCTCTACCTGTTCGTGTAGATCAGGGTGGACTTATGAGAGTCTTGTCTTAAGTACCCTTTTCATGAGCAGTTCAGCGGGAGGGACCCCAGTGAGCGAGTGGGGTCTTGTGCGGTAACTAAGCAGGACTCGGGATAAGCAAGTCTGCAGTGAGCCTTCCGTTACTCTTTTCAAGCTCTGCTTGATTGTTTGAACTGCTCGTTCTGCCTGACCATTGGACGCTGGCTTAAACAGGGCAGATGTGACATGTTTGACCCCATTGCGGGTCATGAGTTACTTGAATTCGGCCTTGGTAAAGCACGGCCCATTGTCACTTACAAGGACATCAGGCAGACTGTGCGTGGCAAACATGGCCCGTAGGCTTTCAATGGTGGCAGTGGACGTGCTTGCCGACATTATCACACATTCAATCAATTTGGAGTATGCATCTACAACCACTAAAAACATTTTTCCCAAGAATGGGCCTGCATAGTCAACATGAACCCTAGATCACGGTTTGGAGGGCCAAGGCCATAAACTTAGTGGCGCCTCCCTGGATGCATTGCTTAATTGGGAACTTGTATTACATTTGTGCACACAGGACTCTAAGTCTGCATCGATACCGGGCCACCACACGTAGGATCTGGCTATCGCTTTCATCATTACAATGCCTGGGTGGTTCCTGTGTAGATCACTAATGAAAGTGTCCCTGCCCTTTTTTGGCACAGCTACCCGATTACCCCATAGGAGGCAGTCTGCCTGTATAGACGTTTCATCTTTGCGCCGCTGGTATGGCTTTATTTCTTCCTGCATCTCCAACGGGACACTAGATCAACTCCCGTGGAGCACACAGTTTTTTACTAAGGACAGTAAGGGGTCCTGGCTCGTCCAGGTTCTAATGTAGGTCCCTTGCAGTTGGATTCAGGTGAATTTATAATGGGGAACAAAGAAATGGCAGACCAATTGAACAAATACTTTGGTTCTGTCTTCACAAAGGAAGATACAAATAACCTTCCGGATGTACTAGGGGACCGAGGGTCTAGTGAAAAGGAGGAACTGAAGGATATCCTTATTAGGCGGGAAATTGTGTTAGGGAAATTGATGGGATTGAAGGCCGATAAATCCCCGGGGCCTGATAGTCTGCATCCCAGAGTACTTAAGGAAGTGGCCCCAGAAATAGTGGATGCATTGGTGATCATTTTCCAACAGTCTATCAACTCAGGATCAGTTCCTATGGACTGGAGGGTAGCAAATGTAACACCACTTTTTAAAAAGGGAGGGAGAGACAAAGCGGGAAATTATAGACCGGTGAGCCTGACATCAGTAGTGGGGAAAATGTTGGAATCAATTATTAAGGATGAAATAGCAGTGCATTTGGAAAGCAGTGACAGGATCAGTCCAAGTCTGCATGGATTTCTGAAGGGGAAATCATGCTTGACAAATCTTCTGGAATTTTTTTGAGGATGTAACTAGCAAGGTGGACAAGGGAGAACCAGTGGATGTCGTATATTTGGACTTTCAAAAGGCTTTTGACCAGGTCCCACACAAGAGATTGGTGTGCAAAGTCAAAGCACATGGTATTGGGGGTAATATACTGACGTGGATAGAGAACTGGTTGGCTGATAGGAAGCAGAGAGTCGGGATAAACGGGTCCTTTTCAGAATGGCAGGCAGTGACTAGTGAGGTACTGCAGGGCTCAGTGCTGGGACCCCAGCTCTTTACAATATACATTAATGATTTAGATGAAGTAATTGAGTGTAATATCTCCAAGTTTGCAGATGACACTAAACTGGGTGGCGGTGTGAGCTGTGAGGAGGATGCTAAGAGGCTGCAGGGTGACTTGGACAGGTTAGGTGAGTGGGCAAATGCATGGCAGATGCAGTATAATGTGGATATATGTGAGGTTATCCACTTTGGGGGCAAAAACACGAAGACAGAATATTATCTGAATGGTGACAGATTAGGAAAAGGGAAAGTGCAACGAGACCTGGGTGTCATGGTTCATTAGTCATTGAAAGTTGGCATGCAGGTACAGCAGGCAGTGAAGAAGGCAAATGGTATGTTGGCCTTCATAGCTAGGGGATTTGAGTATAGGAGCAGGGAGGTCTTACTGCAGTTGTACAGGGCCTTAGTAAGGCCTCACCTGGAACATTGTGTTCAGTTTTGGTCTCCTAATCTGAGGAAAGATGTTCTTGCTATTGAGGGAGTGCAGCGAAGGTTCACCAGACTGATTCCAGGGATGGCTGGACTGACATATGAGGAGAGACTGGATCAACTGGGCCTTCATACATTGGAGTTTAGAAGGATGAGAGGGGATCTCATAGAAACATATAAGATTCTGACTGGAGGGGACAGGTTAGATGCGGATAGAATGTTCTCGATGTTGGGGAAGTCCAGAACCAGAGGACACAGTCTTAGGATAAGGGGTAGGCCATTTAGGACTGAGATGAGGAGAAACTTCTTCACTCAGAGAGCTGTTAACCTGTGGAATTCCCTACCGCAGAGAGTTGTTGATGCCAGTTCATTGGATATATTCAAAAGGGAGTTAGATGTGGCCCTTACGGCTAAAGGGATCAAAGGATATGGAGAGAAAGCAGGAAAGGGGTACTGAGGGAATGATCAGCCATGATCTTATTGAATGGTGATGCAGGCTCGAAGGGCCGAATGGCCTACTCCTGCACCTATTTTCTATGTTTCTATGTTTCCATGTAATCTGTCAGGCGGTAACAGGTGATTGCTCACTCTCGAATACTTCCATTACCATAACTAAATCTGCAGGCTGTGCCATCTCCACCACTGTAAAGTCCTGTCCCCTCAGTACAGATTCACACGAGGCATGTAGTGAAGTCAAGGTCACTCTGGACCTGCACCTTTATTTCACAGCTCTGGAATGCTGCACTTGCCTGAGACCTGTCCTTATATACCTGTCTCTTGCAAGTGCACCCCTGGTGGTAAGGTATGCTGGTGGTTACAGGTCATATCTTATTACAGTCATGTATAGCATGTTAGGATACAGTTATATATAATAATGTAAGATACATGACATCACCCTCCCCCAAGGTCTTATTGTCTTTATAGGTTCAGTCTCTCAGGTGGTCTACGCTCTCGTGTGGAGCGTCTGAGTTGTGGTTCAGTTGTTTGCCTTGGTGTCTGTTTTTCTTTGGGTGTGGTTGCTGGTACTTCGCCTGGGCTGTCTGTTTCGATTGGTGTGATTGTTGTTGACTCGCCTGGGCTGTCTGTTGGGATTGCCCTTTCCTCAGGTTGTTTCCTCTGTCTGTCCACCAGGTGTGCTGCGAGTTCCACATTGTAGTCTGCCTCTGGTTCCGCAGTGTTGTTGGTAAATCTGCTTTTGTCTTGGTCTACATGCCTCCGGCAGGTTTTGCCATTGTCCATTTGTACTACCAGTAGCCTGTTTCCTTCCTTGCCCGTTACTGTCCCTGCAAGCCATTTGGGACCCCTGCCATAGTTTAGTACAAACACTTTGTCCCCATGTCACTTCATCTCCCCCTCGAATTTCTGTCATGGTACTCAGTCAGCTTACGGCACTTTGCCTCAACGATTTCGTGCATGTCTGGGAGGATTAATGAGAGCTTTGTTTTTAAAGTCCTTTTCATCAACAGTTGTGCGGGGGGGATCCCAGTCAGTGAGTGCGGACGAGATCTGTATGCCAGCAGCAGTCACGACAGGTGACCCTGCAGTGTGGGACCTTGGATTTTAAGCATGCCTTGTTTAATGATTTGCACTGCTCTCTCTGCCTGGCCGTTGGAGGCCGGCTTGAACGGTGCCGTCTTGACGTGATTTATGCCGTGGTCAATTATAAAGTCTTGGAATTCTGCGCTGGTGAAGCACGGACCATTGTCACTGACCAATATGTCAGGGATTCCGTGTGTTGCAAACATGGTTGCGAGGCTCTCCACAGTGGTGGAGGTTGTGCTCGAGTTTAAAATGGTGCATTCGATCCACTTTGAAAATGCATCTACAACTACGAGGAACATTTTGCCCATGAATGGGCCCGCATAGTCTACGTGCACCCGCGACCATGGTTTGGTAGGCCAGGACCAGGGGCTGAATGGAGCCTCCCTGGGGGCATTGCTGAGTTGGGCACAAATGGTGCACCTTCAGACGCAGAGCTCCAAGTCCGCGTCAATACCAGACCACCAGACGTGGGATCTGGCTATGGCCTTCATGAGAACAATCCCTGGGTGCTCGCAATGGAGCTCCCGGACAAATGGCTCTCTGCCTCGCAGAGGCATGACTACTCGGCTGCCCCACATCAGGCAGTCTGCTTGTTGTGATAGCTCATGCATGCGCCTGTGAAAGGGTTTTAATTCCTCGGGGCAGGCATCGCGAGCCTCTGTCCAGTCACCGGTTAGGACACATCTTTTCACTAAAGATAACGTGGGGTCGCTGGCCGTCCAGGCTCTGATTTGGCGAGCCGTCATCGGCGAACCTGTGGACTCAAAGGCATTGATTGCCATGACTATCTCACAGTCCTGTTCTTCAGACCCTTCCGTGGTCGCCAGGGGTAGCCTGCTGAGCGTGTCGGCACAGTTGGCTGTGCCTGGTCTGTGCCTTATAGTATAGTCGTAGGACGCCAGCATGAGTGCCCACCGTTGAATTCGCACTGAGGCGTTGGCGTTTATTGCCTTTCTCTCGGATAGGAGGGACGTGAGGGGCTTGTGGTCGGTTTCTAACGTGAACTTGGCCCCAAAAAGGTATTAGTGCATCTTTTTTACACCGTACACGCACGCGAGCGCCTCCTTCTCTACCATTCCGTACCCGCACTCCGCCCGCGAAAGTGACCTGGAGGCATAAGCTATGGGTTATTATGTAATTTGCCCGCACTATTGACATAGAAACATAGAAACATAGAAAATAGGTGCAGGAGTAGGCCATTCGGCCCTTCGAGCCTGCACCGCCATTCAATGAGTTCATGGCTGAACATGCAACTTCAGTACCCCATTCCTGCTTTCTCGCCATACCCCTTGATACCCCTAGTAGTAAGGACTACATCGAACTCCTTTTTGAATATATTTAGTGAATTGGCCTCAACAACTTTCTGTGTTAGAGAATTCCACAGGTTCACCACTCTCTGGGTGAAGAAGTTTCTCCTCATCTTGGTCCTAAATGGCTTACCCCTTATCCTTAGACTGTGACCCCTGGTTCTGGACTTCCCCAACATTGGGAACATTCTTCCTGCATATAACCTGTCTAAACCCATCAGAATTTTAAACGTTTCTATGAGATCCCCTCTCATTCTTCTGAACTCCAGTGAATACAAGCCCAGTTGAACCAGTCTTTCTTGATATGTCAGTCCCGCCATCCCAGGAATCAGTCTGGTGAACCTTCGCTGCACTCCCTCAATAGCAAGAATGTCCTTTCTCAAGTTAGGAGACCAAAACTGGACACAATACTCCAGGTGTGGCCTCACCAAGGCCCTGTACAACTGTAGCAACACCTCCCTGCCATGTTGCAAAACGCACCCGACCCCATACGCTGACACATCGCATGTGAGAACTAGCTTTTTACCTGGATCAAAGAAAGTCAAAACACTGTTGGAACACAGAAGGTTGCGTGCCTTACTGAAGGCGTGTTCCTGGGCATCCCCCCAAAACTAATAGCACCCCTTCCTGAGTAGCACGTGGAAAGGCTCTAGCATCGTGCTTAAGTTCTGCATAAAGTTCCCAAAGTAATTGAGTAGCCCGAGAAAGGCGCACAGTTCTGAGACATTCCGGGGCCTGGGTGCCAGGCGAATTGCTTCTGTTTTGGACTCTGTTGGGCGGATTCCATCAGCGGCAATCCTTCTGCCCAAAAATTCAACCTCGGGTGCGAGAAACAGGCACTTGGATTTCTTGACTCGTAGGCCTACCCGATCCAACCGCTTTAGTACTTCCTCCAAATTACGGAGATGGGAGTCGGTGTCCCTGCCCGTGATAAGTATGTCGTCTTGAAATACAACCGTCCCCGGGATGGACTTGAGCAGACTCTCCATGTTGCGCTGGAATATGGCAGCTGCCGACCTGATGCCGAATGGGCATCGATTGTACATGATTGTACATGTGTGTTGATGGTGGTGAGTAGCTTGGATTCCTCGGTCAATTCTTGCGTCATATACGCAGATGTGAGGTCTAATTTTGAGAAAAGTTTACCTCCAGCCAATGTGGCAAATAAGTCCTCCGCTCTGGGCACCGGGTACTGGTCCTGTAGGAAGACTCTGTTTATGGTAGATTTGTAGTCCCCACAGATTCGTACGGATCCATCAGGCTTCATGACTGGGACGATGGGACTTGCCCAGTCGCTAAATTCCACAAGTGATATAATGCCTTCCCGCAGAAGCCTGTCTAGTTCATGTTCAATCTTTCCCCTCATCACATAGGGTACAGCTCTGGCCTTGTGATGGACCGGTCCCCTTTGAAAGTGCCCACACCTGGCTGAAAGAGATGTTCAAATCGCTTTATAACTGTTGAGCAGGAGGTCCGTTCCTCTAATGACATGGCATGGACATCATCCCATTTCCAGTTTAGTTCTGCCATCCAGCTTTTCCCCAGCAGTGCCGAGGACTGGTACGATTTCTTTGGTATAGGTCCTTAGTTTGGTGTCGACCCTTGTGAGTTTTGGTCTGTCTCTTTTATGCGGCCACAGTTGTTCAAATTGTTGAGCGCCCACGAGAGATTGACTCGCTCCTGTATCTAGCTCCATGTTGATAGATATCCCGTTGAGTAGGACCCTCATCATTATAGGAGGCGTCCTGTTGTAGGAGCAGCGGCCATTGATCGTGTTGACCCGCTGTACATCGGTGTCCCGGGTACTGTCCCCACCATCTTCTGGTCCACTTTCCGACCCATCCGATTCGTATACCAGCCGAGCTGCCATTTTTTTGCACATGCGGGCCAAATGCCCTGTATATTCACAATTTCTGCAAACAGCCTGCTGAAATCGACATCCCCTTGACGAGTGCCCACCCCCACACCTCCAGCACAGACCTGTTCCATTGTTCAAAGTGTTCCCAAAGAATGAGCTGCGTCTGGCTGATCTCTCTTGAGCTTCTCTCAGTTTGTAGTTGATTGCTCGCATTGTGGGTTGATGAGGTGTGAATGGCCGTTCCTGTGGCCCTTGATGGCTTCTGCCTGCTGTCGAGAGCCTGTTCTCCCGGTTTTGTCTGTGTGTGGGGGTAGCAGCTTATTTAGTGCTGTGAACTTCTTGTTCCGATATTTCGTTAGTTGTCATATCTGCATTGTAAATCAACCTCGTTTCTTCTTCCCCTACCAAGAATGTCTGTGCAACCAGTGCTGCTGCCTCTAAGGTCAGGTTCTTGGTCTCTATGAGCTTTCGGAATATGCCTGCGTGGCCTATTCCTTCAATGAAAAAGTCTCTCAGTATTTCTCTCCTCAGTTCATCGGAGAACTCACATAAACTAGCCAACCTCTGAAGTTCCGCCACGAAGTCGGGTATGCTCTGGCCCACACAGCGTCTGTAGTTGTAGAACCTGTGTCTGGCCATGTGTAGGCTGCTCGCTGGCTTCAGGTGGTCTTTTACCAGTGTGCTCAATTCTTCAAATGACTTGCTTGCTGGTTTCTCGGGTGCCAACAGATCCTTCATTAAAGCGTATGTTTTCGAGCCACAGCTGGTCAAGAGATGGGCTCTTCTCTTGTCTGCCTTATCGTCGCCTAACCAGTCTTTGGTTACAAAGCTTTGCTGGAACCTTTCTATAAAGTCCTCCCAATTATCTCCCGCATTGTACTTTTCATCTGATCCGTTGTTCGCCATTCTGTGGATTCTGTAATCCCGTAACTCGTCGCCACTGTAAAGTCCTGTCCCCTCAGTACAGATTCACACGAGGCATGTAGTGAAGTCAAGGTCACTCTGGAGCTGCACCTTTATTTCACAGCTCTGGAATGCTGCACTTGCCTGAGACCTGTCCTTATATACCTGTCTCTTGCAAGTGCACCCCTGGTGGTAAGGTATGTTGGTGGTTACAGGTCATATCTTATTACAGTCATGTATAGCATGTTAGGATACAGTTATATATAATAATGTAAGATACATGACAATCCCGGTGGTGGGCAATGGCAGCCTACTGAGAGCATCGGAACAGTTTTCTGTGCCTGGCCTATGGCGGATGGTGTAGTTGTATGCGGACAATGTGAGCGCCCATCTCTGGATGCGGGCCGATGCGATCGTATTTATCCCTTATTTTCAGAAAAGAGGGATATAAGCGGCTTATGGTCGGTTTCCAATTTAAATTTGAGCCCGAACAGATATTGATGCATTTTCTTTACCCCGTAAACACACGCTAACACTTCGTTTTCGATCATACTGTCGGCTCTCTCGGCCTTAGACAGACTTCTGGATGCATAAGCAACCGGTTGCAAATTCCCAGATTCATTAACTTGTTGCAATACACACCCGACACCGTCTGATGACGCATCACATGCTAGTACCAAACACTTACATGGATCGTACAGTACAAGCAATTTGTTTGAACATAACAGCTTCCTAGCTTTCTTTAAGCATTTTCTTGGCTTTTATCCCATACCCATTCATCTCCGTTACGCAGTAAGGCGTGCAGGGGTTCTAACAATGTGCTGAGACCCGATAAGAAGTCACCAAAATAGTTCAGGAGTCCTAGAAACGACCGCAGCTCTGTCACGTTCTGTGGTCTCGGTGTGTTCTTGATTGCCTCTGTCTTCCAATCGGTGGGCCTGATGCCGTCCGCCGCGATTCTTCTCCCCAGGAACTCCACTTCAGGTGCCAGGAAAACGCACTTCGAGCGTTTTAACCTGAGCCCCACACGATTAAGCCGACTAAGAACCTCCTCCAATTCTGCAGGTGCTCGACGGTGTCCCGACCTGTAACCAAGATGTCATCCTGGAAGACCACGGTGCGCGGGACTGACTTCAGCAAGCTTTCCATGTTCCTCTGGAATATCGCCGCGGCCAATCGAATCCCAAGTGGGCGTTTGTTGTAAACGAAAAGACCTTTGTGCGTGTTGATGCAGGTGAGGCCTTTCAAAGATTCCTCCAACTCCTGCATCATGTAGGCCGAGGTCAAGTCCAGCTTCGTGAACGTTTTCCTCCTGCCAGCGTCGCAAATAGGTCGTCTGCCTTTGGTAGCGGGTATTGATCCTGCAGCGAGAAACGATTGACAGTTACTTTGTAATCACCACAGATTCTGACGGTGCCATCTCCCTTGAGGACTGGAACAATCGGACTGGCCCACTCATTGAATTCGATCGGCGAAATGATGTCCTCTCGTTGCAGCCTGTCCAGCTCGATCTCCATCCTCTCTCTCATCATGTAAGGTACCGCTCTCGCCTTGTGATGGATGGGTCACGCCCCCGGAATCAAATGGATGTGCAATTTTGCTCCTTGGAACTTCCTGATGCCTGGTTCGAACAGCGAGGGGAACTTGCTTAGGACCTGGGCACATGACGGACGAAAGCGCTCGGACGTCGTCCCAGTTCCAGCGTATCTTTCTCAGCCAGCTCCTGCTGAACAGCGTGGGACCATCGCCCGGTATCACCCAGAGTGTTAAATCGTGCACCGCTCCATTGTAGGAGACCTTTACGGTAGCACTGCCAATTACAGGAATCAGTTCCTTTGTGTACGTTCTAAGTTTGGTATGAATGGGAGTCAGGACTGGCCTTGAAGCCTTGTTGCACCACAACTTATCGAAAGTCTTTTTACTCATTATGGACTGGCTTGCGCCTGTGTCCAGCTCCATGGACACCGGGAGTCCATTTAATTCAACCTTCAGCATTATTGGGGGACACTTTGTGGTTGTAAATGTGTGCACCCCATATACCTCTGCCTCCTCGGTCTGAGGCTCTGGTTCGTCATGATTCACCGTGAATCTGTCCTCCTCTGCAATATGGTGGTTTGCAGAATTAGCAGGGTTTGCAGCTCGCCTGCACATGCGTTGGAGGTGTCCCATTATTCCACAGCCCTTGCAAACGTATCCTTTGAAGCAGCATGAATGGAATCGATGTTCACCCCCGCAGCACCAACAAGGTGTTAATTGCCTTGTATTCACCACCCTTGATGGCAGACTCTGCATCATCTGCAGACGTGCAGCTACAGGCGTGTAAGTCCTGCCAGGTACATTGCGATTCAAAAACAACGTTACTTTGTTCACAGTACTTGCAGCAGCACTAGTATGCTGGGAAATGTATTTGGTATTGTCACTGGTGGAGATAAACGCCTGGGCTATCGCTATGGCTTTACTCAAGGTTGGGGTCTCTACAGTCAAAAGTTTGCAAAGTATTACTTCATGGCCAATGCCAAGCACAAAGAAGTCCCTGAACATATGCTCCAAGTATCCTTCAAATTCGCAATGTCCTGCAAGGCGCCTTAGCTCGGTGACGTAACTCGTCACTTCCTGGCCTTCAGACCTCTTATATGTGTAGAACCAGTACCTCGCCATCAGAACGCTTTCCTTCAGGTTTAGATGCTCCCGGACCAGTGTGCACAGCTCATCGTATGCCTTGTCTGTGAGTTTTGCTGGAGCGAGCAGGCTTTTCAAGAGGCCATACGTTGGTGCCCCACAGACGGTGAGGAGGATCGCCCTTCGTTTGGCAGCGTTCACTTCTCCTTCCAGCTCGTTGGCCACGAGGTATTGGTCAAGTCGCTCCACGAAGGTTTCCCAATCATCTCCCTTTGAAAATTTCTCCAGGATGCGTTGGGGTTCGTTAACTGTATCTCGTCGCCAGTTGTTATGTCTTGGATAAAGAGTTAGACTAGATAGCGCAAGCTCAAAGTAAGGTGTGACCATAGTCCTTTATTGCAGATCTCAGAGTACCTCTCCAGCCTGTGAGGCCTCCTTATATACAGGTGCTCCCAAGGGATTGTGGGATCCCTGGGGACTCCAGGGGATAAGCCCTGGTTAGACATGGTAATTACAGGTTTACTTACATAACATCCACCACCACTAAAAACATCTTGCCTAGGAAGGGACTTGCAAAATCTACATGGATCCTGGACCAAGGCTATGACCACAGACTCCGCTGGTGCTTTGCTGAGCTGCATGCAGGTGTTGCACTGAAGCACGCAAACTTCTCTCTCCCTTTCTTAGGCATTACAACTCAATTGCCCCACAATATGCAAGCTGCTTGAATAGACAGTTCGTCCTTGCGACGAATGTACGGTTTGACCTCCTCGCACATTTGCTTATGTATGGCAGACCAATCCCCTTTGAGGATGCAACCCTTTATCACCAATAATATCGGGTCCTGGCTGGTCCAGGTCTTAACTTGTTGAGCCGTGACAGGGGTACCTTCACTCTCAAAAGCATCCATGATTAACATTAAATCTGCCGGTTGTGGCGTTTCCACCTCCGGTGTGGGCAACGGCAACCGGCTCAAAGCATCGGCACAATTCTCTGTGCCAGGTCTGTGGCGAATGACATAATCACAGGCAGATAATGTCAGCGCCCAGCTTTGGATGCGGGATGAAGTGTTGGTATTGACACCTTTGCTCTCAGAAAACAATGAAATGAGCGGCTTGTGATCGGTCTCTAATTCGAACCTCAGACCGAACAGGTATTGATGCATCTTTTTAAACACTGTACACACACGCTAAAGCTTCTTTTTCGACCATACTGTAAGCTCTTTCTGCTTTAGACAAACTTTTGGATGCATACGCGATAGTTTGAAGTTTCCCCAACTCATTGGCTTGTTGTAACACGCAACCAATTCCATATGACGATCTGGTGCCATGAAGACGCACTTCGAGCGTTTCAGTCTGAGTCCCACTCTGTCCAAACGCAGTAGAACCTCTTCCAGGTTGTTCAGATGTTCCTTGGAGTCACGACCGGAGATCAGGATGTCTTCTGGGTACGGACTTCAGTAGACTTTCCATATTCCTCTGGAATATTGCTGCAGCCGAGCGATTTCCAAACGGGCACCTGTGGTAAATAAACGATCCTTTGAGCGTGTTAATGCACCTAAGTCTCTTCAACGTCTCGACCAACTCCTGCGTCATATCGGCCGACTTTGGACAGCCCCAGGTTTCGCGAATGTGGCCGGATCGGCCCTGCCATGGGCCGCTCTGCCGAACGCCGAATCAATCGCATTTACCGTACTTGCCGAGGTTCGGTTCCTCACCGATATTTGCTTTAGACTCCTGTCCCTCGTCACACATGATTGAGCGATCTGGGCGGCCCTTTTTAAATCCAACTCCTCCACCGCCAGAAGTTGACGCAGGATCACCTCGTGGTTGATACCGATAACAAAGAAGTCCCGCGGCATGTCTGCCAACACCGTCCCGAACTTACACGGCCCCGCTAGACGTCTCAGGTCGGCAACGAATTCCGCCGCGCTCTGGCCCTCCGATCGAACCTGTGTATAAAACCTGTATCTCGAGATGATGATGCCGTCGTCTGGTTTAAGGTGCTCCCGTACCAATGTACACAACTCCTCGTACATTTTCTCCGTTGGATCACTAGGCATGAGTAGATTCTTTATCAGACCGTGGACCTTTGAACCGCACACAGTGAGGAACACGGCCCGGCGCCAATCTGCATCATCGACCCCTTTCATTTTGTTCGTCATGAAGTACTGGTTCAAACGGCTCACAGAGTCTGCCCAATCTTCTCTCTCCACGAATTGCTCTAAAAATCCAATCGTGCTCATTTTGCAAACAAAAGTTCTTGTGTTCTCGTCGCCAAATGTTATGTCTGCAATAAACGTTCAAACTGAATACTGTTTAACTGAACAAGGTACAACCTTGGCTCTGCTTTATTTTGGCCCAAAGTGCCTGACTCACAAAATGGCTGGCCTTTTACACCAGAGCAGCACCATGTGCGTGCTGCTAAGTGGCCTCCGACAATGACACCATCTGGTGGCTACAAACAGCATGTACATACATGACAACCTGCGAGACCCCAACCTGCGAGAGGTCGGGGCCATAAACGGAGCGGTGAGTGGTGGCCATGGAGCAGTGTGGAGGCAGACTATTACAGGGTACAGCGCGAGTTGGTGCAGGAGAGCAACGGCAGCAAAGAGTGACGTCAGCAAGGTCCAGGTCGGTGATTGACGCAAGTGCAGCAGGAGCGACGAGGTCGGGGCGAAGGAGCGGTGAGAGACTGTGGAGGGATGTGATTGGGGATCAGGGGAGGTGTGAGTTCGGGGCCAGGGGCCCAGGGGCAGCACGGGCCCAGCCCACACTGCGATATGTGCGCGCACTGGGTCCGTGCAGCAGAGCAGGTCTCCAGTCGTCCTGGTTAATCCTTGCCACTGGACCAAGACCTAGCTCTGTCAAGCCCGTGTGGTGGCTGGTGTGCAACGGCCACCCCACGTTAAAAAAATCCACGCACAGGCATCTTCCACCCTTCAGGATGTAGTTCGAGTCCTTCATTCGAAACACCTGTGAACTCATCCTTTTTTTTGGCGTGGAAGCAAGTCACCCTCGCTTCGAGGGACCACCTTTGATGATGAATCCCCTCCAACCCTACAATCTTCCAAGATGTCTCCACTCCTCCAATTCTGGGCCCTTGAGCACCCCTGATTATAATCACTCCACCATTGGTGGCCGTGCCTTCAGCTGCCTGGGCCCCCAGCTCTGGAACTCCCTCCCTAAACCTCTCCGCCTCTCTACCTCTCTTTCCTCATTTAAGACGCTCCTTAAAACCTACCTCTGCCTTATCTCCTTATGTGGCTCGGTGTTCAGCTTGTTTGATAATGTTCCTGAGACGTACATTAAAGGCACCATATAAGTGCAAGGGGATGATTCTTGCCCCGGAGCGGCAGCGATGGTGGGGTGAGACCTGAGTGTTCAGCCTCCAGCGCCCCGCGGGGGGGTTCGGGTTTAACGGTGAGGACCAGCACCGAGTGCCTTATTTCACCGGCTGTCGATGAAGTTTGCACCGGTGCGATTTTTAATTTTGACGCACAAACAGCAGATATACTGCGGGCTGCGTCACATTCTGAACCAGGGCCTCCGACCTCCGACTGAAGAACGTCTGAGGCAGCGGACTCCATGACTGCGACTGAGGAGGGCCAGGGTTGCTGGGTTACAAAGGGTTTCTCTGGCTGTGTTTGTTGGGCTGGGAAGGTTTTTCCGCTGTGAATGGGACGGTTGTCAGGGTAACCGGGAACAAACGCTGTGTTTATTTGCCTCCACACCCTCCCGGAGCCTCTCCAACAATCAGCAACAGCAGCAGCGGCTCACAAGCCTCACTGCTCACCGCTCGATGACTTGCTGAAACATTCCGGCTGTTGTTTTTAAAAATTCTTTGACACAGCTTTGTGGTAAAACCTCCCTTCCCCTGTGAAAATATCCCACTGCCCTCACCTCCTACTCTGCACTTTACTGAAACTTGCCAAATTTGACAGAGCAGCCCTGTTCTGGGAGCTCTGACTCATTCGTTGCTGTTCCAGAATGTTCCAGCTTGATTCAGAGGAAACAGATTTTCAGTTTGTTTCCTGATCAGCAGGATTTCAAACCGAGGCCATAAAATATCAACAACTGGGCCCAGGGCAGAGCTTAACTCCGACACTGAACTCAAATCACCTCAAATCACCAGTCACCAAATCAAACTCCCTCTGGACAATCTTAATCCGGCCCACAGGCTTCAACTCACCGCACAACTCTGCCTCTCATTGGGTGATGGGTTCCCACTCGACTGAGAACGGACACAGGGCAGTGGAGTGAGACTGAGGCACAATGTGCGGACAGTGTAGAGAGAGCTTTACTCTGTATCTAACCCCGTGCTGTACCTGCCCTGGGAGTGTTTGATGGGACAGTGTAGAGGGAGCTTTACTCTGTATCTAACCCCGTGCTGTACCTGCCCTGGGAGTGTTTGATGGGACAGTGTAGAGGGAGCTTTACTCTGTATCTAACCCCCTGTACCTGCCCTGGGAGTGTTTGATGGGACAGTGTAGAGGGAGCTTTACTCTGTATCTAACCCGTGCTGTACCTGCCCTGGGAATGTTTGATGGGACAGTGTAGAGAGAGCTTTACTCTGTATCTAACCCCATGCCGTACCTGCCCTGGGAGTGTTTGATGGGACAGTGTAGAGAGAGCTTTACTCTGTATCTAACCCCATGCCGTACCTGCCCTGGGAATGTTTGATGGGATAATGTAGAGAGAGCTTTACTCTGTATCTAACCCTGTGCTGTACCTGCCCTGGGAGTGTTTGAGGGGACAGCGTAGAGGGAGCTTTACTCTGTATCTAACCCCGTGCTGTACCTGCCCTGGGAGTGTTTGATGGGACAGTGTAGAGAGAGCTTTACTCTGTATCTAACCCCATGCCGTACCTGCCCTGGGAGTGTTTGATGGGACAGTGTAGAGAGAGCTTTACTCTGTATCTAACCCCATGCCGTACCTGCCCTGGGAATGTTTGATGGGATAATGTAGAGAGAGCTTTACTCTGTATCTAACCCCGTGCTGTACCTGCCCTGGGAGTGTTTGATGGGACAGTGTAGAGGGAGCTTTACTCTGTATCTAACCCCGTGTTGTACCTGCCCTGGGAGTGTTTGATGGGATAGTGTAGAGGGAGCTTTACTCTGCAACTAACCCAGCTGTGGCTCAGTGAGTAGCACACTCACCTCTTGAGTCAGAAGTTTGTGGGTTCAAGACCCACTGGAACTTGAGCATATAAATCTAGGCTGACCCTCAAGTGCAATGCTGAGGGAGTACTGCACTGTCGGAAGTGCTGTCTTTTGAGGTGTTAAACGATGTCTGCCCTCTCATGTGGACATAAAAGATCCCACGGCACTCTTTCGAAGAAGATCAGGGGAGTTATTCCTGGGGCTAATATTGATCCCTCAATCAACATATCTGTAAAGTCCTGTCCCCTCAGTACAGATTCACACGAGGCATGTAGTGAAGTCAAGGTCACTCTGGACCTGCACCTTTATTTCACAGCTCTGGAATGCTGCACTTGCCTGAGACCTGTCCTTATATATCTGTCTCTTGCAAGTGCACCCCTGGTGGTAAGGTATGCTGGTGGTTACAGGTCATATCTTATTACAGTCATGTATAGCATGTTAGGATACAGTTATATATAATAATGTAAGATACATGACATCACCCTCCTCCAAGGTCTTATTGTCTTTATAGGTTCAGTCTCTCAGGTGGTCTACGCTCTCGCGTGGAGCGTCTGAGTTATGGTTCAGTTGTGGTTTGCCTTGGTGTCTGTTTTTCTTTGGGTGTGGTTGCTGGTACCTCGCCTGGGCTGTCTGTTTCGATTGGTGTGATTGTTGTTGACTCGCCTGGACTGTCTGTTGGGATTGCCCTTTCCTCAGGTTGTTTCCTCTGTCTGTCCACCAGGTGTGGTGCGAGTTCCACATTGTAGTCTGCCTCTGGTTCTGCAGTGTTGTTGGTAAATCTGCTTTTGTCTTAGTCTACATGCCTCCGGTAGGTTTTGCCATTGTCCATTTGTACTATCAGTAGCCTGTTTCCTTCCTTGCCCGTTACTGTCCCTGCAAGCCATTTGGGACCCCTGCCATAGTTTAGTACAAACACTTTGTCCCCTATCTCATTCCATCTCCCCCTCGAATTTCTGTCATGGTACTCAGTCAGCTTACGGCACTTTGCCTCAATGATTTCGTGCATGTCTGGGAGGATTAATGAGAGCCTTGTTTTTAAAGTACTTTTCATCAACAGTTGCGCGGGGGGGATCCCAGTCAGTGAGTGCGGACGAGATCTGTATGCCAGCAGCAGTCGCGACAGGCGAATACCTGCAGCGTGGGACCTTGGTTTTTAAGCATGCCTCGTTTAATGATTTGCATTGCTCTCTCCGCCTGGCCGTTGGAGGCCGTCTTGACGTGATTTATGCCGTGGTCAATTATAAAGTCTTGGAATTCTGCGCTGGTGAAGCACGGACCATTGTCACTGACCAATATGTCAGGGATTCCGTGCGTTGCAAACAGGTTGCGAGGCTCTCCACAGTGGTGGAGGTTGTGCTCGAGTTTAAAATGGTGCATTCGATCCACTTTGAAAATGCATCTACAACTACGAGGAACATTTTGCCCATGAATGGACCCGCATAGTCTACGTGCACCCGCGACCACGGTTTGGTAGGCCAGGTACATGGGCTCAGTGGAGCCTCCCTGGGGGCATTGCTGAGTTGGGCACAAATGGTGCACCTTCGGAAGCAGAGCTCCAAGTCCGCGTCAATACCAGGCTACCAGACGTGGGATCTGGCTATGGCCTTCATGAGAACGATCCCCGGGTGCTCACGGTGGAGCTCCCGGACAAATGCCTCTCTGCCTCGCAGAGGCATGACTACTCGGCTGCCCCACATCAGGCAGTCTGCTTGTAGTGATAGCTCATGCATGCACTTGTGAAAGGGTTTTAATTCCTCGGGGCAGGCATCGCGAGCCTCTGCCCAGTCACTGGTTAGGACACATCTTTTTACTAAGGATAACGTGGGGTCGCTGGCCGTCCAGGCTCTGATTTGGCGAGCCGTCATGGGCGAACCTGTGGACTCAAAGGCATTGATTGCCATGACTATCTCACAGTCCTGTTCGTCAGACCCTTCCGTGGTCGCCAGGGGTAGCCTGCTGAGCGCGTCGGCACAGTTGTCTGTGCCTGGTCTGTGGACGCCAGCATGAGTGCCCACCGTTGAATTCGTGCCGAGGCGTTGGCGTTTATTGCCTTGCTCTCGGATAGGAGGAACGTGAGGGGCTTGTGGTCGGTTTCTAACGCAAACTTGGCCCCGAAAAGGTATCGGCGCATCTTTTTGACACCGTACACGCACGCGAGCGCCTCCTTCTCCACCATTCCGTACCCTCGCTCCGCCCACGAAAGTGACCTGGAGGCATAAGCTATGGGTTGTAATTTGCCCGCACTATTGACATGTTACAAAACGCACCTGACCCCATACGCTGACGCATCGCATGTGAGAACTAGCTTTTTACCTGGATCAAAGAAAGTTAAAACACTGTTGGAACACAGAAGGTTGCGTGCCTTATTGAAGGCGCGTTCCTGGGCGTCCCCCCAAAACCAATCGCACCCCTTCCTGAGTAGCACGTGGAGAGGCTCCAGCAGCGTGTTTAAGTTCTGCATAAAGTTCCCAAAGTAATTGAGTAGCCTGAGAAAGGCGCACAGTTCTGAGACATTCCGGGGCCTGGTTGCCAGGCGAATTGCTTCTGTTTTGGACTCTGTTGGGCGGATTCCATCAGCGGCAATCCTTCTGCCCAAAAATTCAACCTCGGGTGCGAGAAACAGGCACTTGGATTTCTTGACTTGTAGGCCTACCCGATCCAATCGCTTTAGTACTTCCTCCAAATTACGGAGATGGGAGTCGGTGTCCCTGCCCGTGATAAGTATGTCGTCTTGAAATACAACCGTCCCCGGGATGGACTTGAGCAGACTCTCCATGTTGCGCTGGAATATGGCAGCTGCCGACCTGATGCCGAATGGGCATCGATTGTACATGAAAAGGCCTCGATGTGTGTTGATGGTGGTGAGTAGCTTGGATTCCTCGGTCAATTCTTGCATCATATACGCAGATGTGAGGTCTAATTTTGAGAAAACTTTACCTCCAGCCAATGTGGCAAATAAGTCCTCCGCTCTGGGCAGCGGGTACTGGTCCTGTAGGGAGACTCTGTTTATGGTAGATTTGTAGTCCCCACAGATTCGTACGGATCCATCAGGCTTCATGACTGGGACGATGGGACTTGCCCAGTCGCTAAATTCCACAGGTGATATAATGCCTTCCCGCAGAAGCCTGTCTAGTTCGTGTTCAATCTTTCCCCTCATCACATAGGGTACTGCTCTGGCCTTGTGATGGACTGGTCTAGGATCCTGTGTGATGTAGATTTTGACTTTGGCCCCTTTGAAAGTGCCCACACCTGGTTGAAAGAGATGTTCAAATCACTTTATAACTGTTGAGCAGGAGGTCCGTTCCTCTAATGACATGGCATGGACATCATCCCATTTCCAGTTTAGTTTTGCCAGCCAGCTTCTCCCCAGCAGTGCTGGGGGGTCTCCGGGGACAATCCACAGGGGAAGTCGGTTCACTGTCCCTTTGTGTGTGACAGAGAGCATGGCGCTGCCGAGGACTGGTATGATTGCTTTGGTATAGGTCCTTAGTTTGGTGTCCACCCTTGTGAGTTTTGGTCTGTCTCTTTTATGCGGCCACAGTTGTTCAAATTGTTGAGCGCCCATGAGAGATTGACTCGCTCCCGTATCCAGCTCCATGTTGACAGATATCCCGTTGAGTAGGACCCTCATCATTATAGGAGGCGTCCTGTTGTAGGAGCAGCGGCCATTGATCGTGTTGACACGCTGTACATCGGTGTCCCGGGTACTGTCCCCACCGTCTTCTGGTCCGCTTTCCAACCCATCTGATTCGTATACCAACTGAGCTGCCGTTTTTTTGCACATGCAGGCCAAATGCCCTGTATTTTCACAATTTCTGCAAACAGCCTGCTGAAATCGACATCCCCTTGCCGAGTGCCCACCCCCACACCTCCAGCACAGACCTGTTCCATTGTTCAAAGTATTCCCAAAGAATGAGCTCTGTCTGGCTGATCTCTCTTGAGCTTCTCTCAGTTTGTAGTTGATTGCTCACATTGTGGGTTGATGAGGTGTGAACGGCCGTTCCTGTGGCCCTTGATGGCTTCTGCCTGCTGTCGAGAGCCTGTTGTCCCGGTTTTGTCTGTGTGTGGGGGTAGCAGCTTGTTTAGTGCTGTGAACTTCTTGTTCCGATATTTCGTTAGTTGTCGTATCTGCATTGTAAATCAACCTAGTTTCTTCTTCCCCTACCAAGAATGTCTGTGCAACCAGTGCTGCTGCCTCTAAGGTCAGGTTCTTGGTCTCTATGAGCTTTCAGAATATGCCTGCGTGGCCTATTCCTTCAATGAAAAAGTCTCTCAGCATTTCTCTCCTCAGTTCATCGGAGAACTCACATAAACTAGCCAACCTCCGAAGTTCCGCCACGAAGTCGGGTATGCTCTGGCCCACACAGCGTCTGTAGTTGTAGAACCTGTGTCTGGCCATGTGTAGGCTGCTCGCTGGCTTCAGGTGGTCTCTTACCAGTGTGCTCAATTCTTCAAACGACTTGCTTGCTGGTTTCTCGGGTGCCAACAGATCCTTCATTAAAGCGTATGTTTTCGAGCCACAGCTGGTCAAGAGATGGGCTCTTCTCTTGTCTGCCTTATCGTCGCCTAACCAGTCTTTGGTTACAAAGCTTTGCTGGAGCCTTTCTATAAAGTCCTCCCAATTGTCTCCCGCATTGTACTTTTCATCTGATCCGTTGTTCGCCATTCTGTGGATTCTGTAATCCCATCCTCGTCGCCACTGTAAAGTCCTGTCCCCTCAGTACAGATTCACACGAGGCATGTAGTGAAGTCAAGGTCACTCTGGACCTGCACCTTTATTTCACAGCTCTGGAATGCTGCACTTGCCTGAGATCTGTCCTTATATATCTGTCTCTTGCAAGTGCACCCCTGGTGGTAAGGTATGCTGGTGGTTACAGGTCATATCTTATTACAGTCATGTATAGCATGTTAGGATACAGTTATATATAATAATGTAAGATACATGACAATAACAAAAACAGATTATCTGGTCATTATCACATTGCAGTGAGTGGGAGCTTGCTGTGCGCAAATTGGCTGCCGCGTTTCTCGCATTACAACAGTGATCACACTTCAAAAGTACTTCATTGGCTGTAACGTGCTTTGAGAGATCCGGTGGTCGTGAATGGTGATCTATAAATGCAAATCTTTCTTTCTTTCATGCTGCATTGTGGAGCTCAGTCCCACAGCAGGCGGGTCATTCAGCAGTGGCAGTGGGAAAATTATTGGAAAATATTCTGAGGGACATGATAAATCTTCATTTCGAAAGACACGGATTAATCATGAACAGTCAGCATGGATTTGTTAAGGGAAGGTTATGTCTGACTAACTTGATTACATTTTTTGAGGAGGTAACAAGGAGGATCGATGAGGGCAGTGTGTACGATGTAGTGTATATGGATTTTAGCAAAGCTTTTGATAAGATCCCACATGGCAGACTGGTCACGAAAGTAAAATCCCATGGGATCCAGGGCAAAGTGGCAAGTTGGATCCAAAATTGGCTCAGAGACAGGAAGCAAAGGGTAATGGTTGATGGATGTTTTTGTGACTGGAAGACTGTTTCCAGCGGGGTTCCGCAGGGCTCAGTGCTAGGTCCCTTGCTTTTTGTGATATACATCAATGATCTAGACTTGAATGTAGGGGGTATGATTAAGAAGTTTGCAGCCAATTTTGGATCCAACTTGCCACTTTGCCCTAGATCCCATGGGCTTTTACTTTCGTAATCAGTCTGCCATGTGGGACCTTATCAAAAGCTTTGCTAAAATCCATATACACTAAATCAAACGCACTGCCCTCATGGCTGGTCTGATATATGAGGAGAGACTGGATCAACTGGGCCTTTATACACTGGAGTTTAGAAGGATGAGAGGGGATCTCATAGAAACGTATAAGATTCTGACGGGACTGGACAGGTTAGATGCGGGAAGAACGTTCCCGATGTTGGGGAAGTCCAGAACCAGGGGACACAGACTTAGGATAAGGGGTAAGCCATTTAGGACTGAGGTGAGGAGAAACTTTTTCACTCAGAGAGTTGTTAACCTGTGGAATTCCCTGCTGCAGAGAGTTGTTGATGCCAATTCATTGGATATATTCAAGAGGGAGTTAGATATGGCCCTTACGGCTAAAGGGATCAAGGGGTATGGAGAGAAAGCAGGAAAGGGTTACTGAGGGAATGAACAGCCATGATCTTATTGAATGGTGGTGTAGGCTCGAAGGGCCGAATGGCCTACTCCTGCACCTATTTTCTATGTTTCTATGATCCAAAAATCGGCTGTGTGGTTGATAATGAAGAAGAACGCTATAGACAGCAGGAATATATCAATTTACTGGTCAGGTGGTCAGAACAGTTGCAAATGGAATTCAATCCGGATAAGTGTGAGGTAATGCATTTGGGGAGGTCTAACACATTAAATGGTACGATAATGCGAAGTGTAGAGGAACAGAGGGACCTAGGAGTGCAGGTCCACAGATCCCTGAAGGTAGCAGGCAGGTAGATAAGGCGGTTGAGAAGGCATATGGAATACTTGCCTTTATTAGCTGAAGCATGGAATACAAGAGCAGGGGGGTTATGCTTGAACTGTATAAAACACTAGTTTGGCCACAGCTGGAGTACTGTGTGCAGTTCTGGTCACCACAATACTGGAGAGGGTACAGAGGAGATTTACGAGGGTGTTGCCTGGACTGGAGAATTTTAGCTATGAGGAAAGATTGGATAGGCTGGGAGGCTTTTCTTTGGAACAGAGGAGGTTGAGGGGAGACCTTATTGAAGTGCATAAAATTATGAGGGGCCTATATAGAGTGGATAGGACGGACCTATTTCCCTTAGCAGAGAGGTCAACAACCAGGGGGCATAGATTTAAAGTCATTGGTAGAAGGTTTAGAGGGGATTTGAGAGGAAATGTCTTCACCCAGAGGGTGGTGGGGGTCTGGAACTCACGGCCTGAAAGGGTGGTAGAGGCAGAAACCCTCACCACATTTAAAAAGTACTTGGATGTGCACCTGAAGTGCCGTAACCTACAGGGCTACGGACCGAGAGCGGGAAAGTGGGATTAGGCTGGATAGCCTCTTTGTCGACCGCCGCGGACACGATGGGCCGAAATGGCCTCCGTCCGTGCTGTAAATTTCTGTGATTCTTACACTGAAGCAGTTTTATGTTTAAATATATTGGAGGAAATGCTGTAAATGTTGCAGTGGAGCAGACCCGGCAGAGCGACAGGGAGAGTTTGTGATCGAGCTGTGGGGTGAATCTTTGTCCCTAAGTCAAAGTGTTTGCAGCAGTTCCCTTTCTTTCTGTCTGACTCGGTTTATTGAAGAAAGTTCAGAGAACTCGGGTTCTGTCTCTCTGTCTGATTGGTGCTGGCGAAATGGCAGACAGGGCTTCTGTAATTTTTTGGCCTGCAAAGGGGTGGAGATTGAAACTACAAATTCCTGCAGCCACGAGTCAGTGTCTGTGAGTCAGAATTGAGGAGGACCCAGTCTGGGCTGGGTATAAACCGCAGCAACTCCGCCAGCTGCTGTACATCTGGAGCAGTAACTGGAAGAGGTGAGAGCTGGGCCGGGAACTGCAGAGAAAGGGGTTCAACTCCAGGTTCCTCATTGAATGGTTAATTAGACACTGGTTATTTAACGGAGAGTTAACTAGCGGCCGAGGAGTTCACTTTTATTGACGTTTTTTCCCGTCTTTTCGGCTCCAAACTCGGGAGAGTTGGGCGGGAATATTATGGGATGTGCCGGGGTCGCTCCGCAGTTTCGGCTTTATTCGGTTGGAGGAAAGTTTCAGAACTTTTCCAACTTTCGTTTCACAGTTTGATTTTTTTTTAAATCAAGTGAATCCTCCCAGACTGGAAACTGGCCGCAACCTCGGACCGAGAGAAGCTCCAACCGGGGGGAGAATGCATGGGGAGGGGACTGGGGGGTTAGTGGGGAGGGGGCGAGGGGAGGGGAGAGGGGGAGGGTGGTGTGGGAGCGGGGGGAGGGGGAGGGTCTGGGGCGTTAGTGGGGAGGGGGTAGGAAGTGTGGGGAGGGGGTGAGGGTGTGGGGGAGGGAGTGGGGGGTTGAGGGTGTGGGGAGGGGCTGAGGGAGTGGGGAGGGGGTGAGGGTGTGGGGGAGGGGATGAGGGTGTGGGGGAGGGGATGAGGGTGTGGGGGAGTGAGGGTGTGGGGAGGGGCTGAGGGAGTGGGGAGGAGGTGAGGGTGTGGGGGAGTGAGGGTGTGGGGGAGGGGATGAGGGTGTGGGGGAGGGGATGAGGGTGTGGGGAGGGGCTGAGGGTGAGGGGGGAGGGGGAGTTTGCAGCATGCGGTTCTCTCCCTGACTCCGAGTTTTCTCTCTGATTTCTCAGACTCTACTCCCTCCTTCACCATGACGACTCCTACCAGAACCGAGGTGGCGATGCAGAATCTGATGGATGTTTTTTACGAATACACCGAGGGAGACAAGTACACCCTGACCAAGAGCCAGATGAAAACCCTGGTGGAGACAGAACTCAACCAGCTCACAAAGGTAATGGACAGGGTGTGGCTCACAGAGGCGGGCATCAGAGCTGAATGCAGCGCCCATTCACCCCCACCCTACCCCCTCACCCCGCCCCCCCCATCCTTCTCATCTCCTCGCCCCCGTCCCTCCCCACCCCCAGCCCTCTCCCCCCTCCCCCCTCCCCTCGCTTCACCCTACTCCCTCTCCCCCTTCACCCCATCCCCCCCACTTCATCCCCATCCCCCACCCTACACCCCCCTCGCCCAATCCCTCTCGCCCCATCATCCTTGCCCCTGTCCCACTCGCTCCCGTCCCCCTTGCACCAACACTCACCTCTCATCAGCACTATCCCCTGGTGCTCGCCCACTGCCCGCACTACCCCCCTCTATCCCCCTCACACACACGCCTTCACTAAATTACTGTGTGAAGGAACTGGATGAACATGAGTAGAGATACAGTCAGTGAGCCTGTGGTGATTCAGAGACCGGTGTCTGCACACATTCACTGTTCAGGCAATGACCTCATCATTTTCATATTAAACTCGAGGAAGGCGAGGCGGTGAGAACAATGAGTGGCTGTCCAATATGTTCCTGCCCTTCGGGCGCCATCTTTAAACTACTGGTTGGAAATACTTGGTTCTTCCCCATGTCTGCAGCTCGTGCATCGCACAACCGGGTCTGGGAATGGTTCCCCGATCACGCATCTCCCCCCCCCCGCAACCTCCACTCATCCACCCCCCCTCTCCACTCAACCCCCCAAACTACACTCGCCCCTCCCCCAACCTCCATTCAACCCCCCGCTCATCCCTTCCCACCTCCTGATCACTGTCCAGTGACTCCAGGGTTAGAGAGAGGGGAAATCAGCCAGGGTTCCTGCTCCTGGTCACTGCCCAGTGACCCCTGGGTTAGAGAGAGGGGAAATCAGCCAGGGTTCCTGCTCCTGGTCACTGCCCAGTGACCCCTGGGTTAGAGAGAGGGGAAATCAGCCAGGGTTTCTGCTCCTGATCACTGCCCAGTGACCCCTGGGTTAGAGAGAGGGGAAATCAGCCAGGGTTTCTGCTCCTGATCACTGCCCAGTGACCCCTGGGTTAGTGAGAGAGAGGGAATAGGCCAGGGTTCCTGCTCCTGATCACTGCCCAGTGACCCCTGGGTTAGAGAGAGGGGAAATCAGCCAGGGTTCCTGCTCCTGATCACTGCCCAGTGACCCCTGGGTTAGAGAGAGGGGAAATCAGCCGGGGTTCCTGCTCCTGATCACTGCCCAGTGACCCCTGGGTTAGAGAGAGGGGAAATCAGCCAGGGTTTCTGCTCCTGATCACTGCCCAGTGACCCCTGGGTTAGAGAGAGAGGGAATAGGCCAGGGTTCCTGCTCCTGATCACTGCCCAGTGACCCCTGGGTTAGAGAGAGAGGGAATAGGCCAGGGTTCCTGCTCCTGATCACTGTCCAGTGACCCCTAGGCTCCCTTTCTGTAGTGCAGACAATTGGCAGTGTGAGGGTTAACAGGGGTAATCTGATTGCTGCATTTCCCAGCAGTCAGACCTGTGATTGAGGAGATAACGCTGAGAGTGGGTTGGTGAATGTTTAGCATCAGGGTGCAGTTTGTGTAGAGCGAGCCAAGACTGCACAATCAGCAATATTGAGGAGTCAGGCCAGCCCCGGCACGTTTGTTGGAGGCTACGTGGCTGGACACGCTCCCACTCCACTCTCCCATTCTCAGGCCCCAGGGGGTGATCACCTCAACACCTCTTGACCCCAGTCTCTGGCTGAAGGAAGCACATAGTGGCCTCGGCTTCCAAGGTAGGGAGCGGCGCAATTTAACCCGTGCTGTACCTGCCCTGGGAGTGTTTGAGGGGACAGTGTAGAGGGACCTTTACTCTGTATCTAACCCCATGCTGTACCTGCCCTGGGAGTGTTTGATGAGACAGTGTAGAGGGAGCTTTACTCTGTATCTAACCCCCTGTACCTACCCTGGGAGTGTTTGATGGGACAGTGTAGAGGGAGCTTTACTCTGTATCTAACCCACTGTACCTGCTCTGGGAGTGTTTGATGGGGCAGTGTAGAGGGAGCAGAGCTTTCACATCTTTTCCATCTTGCGACAGAATAAGACGAACGTTGAAGCCTTTGACAAGATGATGAAAGATCTGGATTTTGATGGTGACGGAGAAGTGAATTTTGAGGAGTTTGTGTCGTTTATCGCGGGGCTGATGTATACCTGTAACGCAATCTATGTTCAGAGGCGGCAGAAACAAGCAAAAGCCGGCGGCGTTTGCCAGACCAAGAAATGACCAGCCTCCTGACTACTCGTCCTGTGACTATCAGGCGATCTGCTGGCTAACCCAGGCCGCAGCCTTGCTGATTCCCAATTTCTTAAATAAAAATTACTGAAATAAAATGGATCAAACAACCAACACCAGGGTTTCCGTCTCTTTAAAAGCTTGACCTGTTGGTGAGGATGGTGGGGGTCTGGAACTCACGGCCTGAAAGGGTGGTAGAGGCAGAAACCCTCACCACATTTAAAAAGTACTTGGATGTGCACCTGAAGTGCCGTAACCGACAGGGCTACGGACCCAGAGCTGGAAAGTGGGATTAGGCTGAATAGCTGTTTCTTGGCCGGCGTGGACACGGTGGGCCGAAATGGCCTCCTTCTGTGCTGTAAGTTTCTATGGGGGAAAAAAATAGCATACTGCCCCGTTTGGGAAGTCTTGCCTCTGGCGAGAAATTGGGGTTACCGTCCCCGAAAGGAAGTGGAGCACAAAGTGACGCACGGAGTGGGAGGGGGGAAACGGGCGGGAGCGAGGGAAGGATTGGGGGGGTGGGAGGGGCGTGGCGGGAGCTGGGGGAGCGGAGTGGGGAGGGGAGGGTGAGCGGGGCGAGGGGGATGGGGTAGGGAGACACAGGCGGGAGCTGGGGGAGAGGGCGATGGGGGGCATGGCGGGAGCTAGGGGAGCGGAGCGGGGGTGATGCGGGGGGGGGGGGCAGAGCTGCTCACTGGGCCGGGTAACACTGCCGCCCAGGAGCCGTTTTTCCTCCATTAAAGGGCCCGAGCTGCAAACTCGGCAGTGACGGAAGGGCCTCCCTGGACCACCGGGGAGCGAGGGTGCCGGGCCGACCGATCGCGGTACGGACCCCGTGGGCAAAGCGACCACGGGGCGCTGGTCAGAAGCCGCTGAAGCTGTCACTGTCATCGCCCAGCGCAGCTTCTGGGGGCAAAACCCCAATTTATATTCGGGGCGCTGCGCACGGTGATTGCACCGGTCTCCCCGAGACACACACCGTCCCACCACGAGAAGCAGTGTGAATGCCGTGACGTGTGTAGGAGAGGGCTGAGTGACCAAGATCCCACCCCCCGTCTCCGACTGTGGCAACAATGAACTCATCACACCTGAGATCAGAACACATTCCATCCCATCAGCTACAAAGCTGTTGACGTTTTATTTTGTCGCATTTTACATTTTTATCATAAATCCACACTGCGCGAATCCATTCACACACCGAGTGTGAGCCAGCGAGTGTGTGTGTGTGAGCCGGCGAGTGTGAGCCGGTGAGTGTGAGTGTGTCCCGGCGAGTGTGAGTGTGTCCCGGCGAGTGTGCCCCGGCGAGTGTGAGTGTGTCCCGGCGAGTGTGAGCCGGCGAGTGTGAGTGTGTCCCGGCGAGTGTGAGTGTGTCCCGGCGAGTGTGCCCCGGCGACTGTGAGTGTGTCCCGGCGAGCGTGAGCCAGTGAGTGTGTCCCGGCGAGTGTGAGTGTGTTCCGGCGAGTGTGTGCCCTGGCGAGTGTGTGTGTCCCGGCGAGTGTGTGTGTGCCCTGGCGAGTGTGAGTGTGTCCTGGTGAGTGTGCCCCGGCGAGTGTGTTTGTGTGCCCTGGCGAGTGTGAGCCGGTGAGTGTGCCCCGGCGAGTGTGTGTGTCCCGGCGAGTGTGAGTGTGCCCTGGCGAGTGTGAGCCGGTGAGTGTGCCCCGGCGAGTGTGTGTGTCCCGGCGAGTGTGTGTGTGCCCTGGCGAGTGTGAGTGTGTCCTGGTGAGTGTGAGTGTGTCCCGGCGAGTGTGAGTGTGTCCTGGTGAGTGTGTGTGTGTCCCGGCGAGTGTGTGTGCGCCCTGGCGAGTGTGAGTGTGTCCTGGTGAGTGTGAGCCGGTGAGTGTGCCCCGGCGAGTGTGTGTGTGTCCCGGCGAGTGTGAGTGTGTCCTGGTGAGTGTGAGCCGGTGAGTGTGCCCCGGCGAGTGTGTTTGTGCCCTGGCGAGTGTGAGTGTGTCCCGGCGAGTGTGTGTGTGTCCTGGCGAGTGTGTGTGTGTCCCGGCGAGTGTGTGTGTGTCCTGGTGAGTGTGAGTGTGTCCTGGTGAGTGTGAGTGTGTCCTGGTGAGTGTGAGTGTGTCCCGGCGAGTGTGTGTGTGTCCCGGTGAGTGTGAGTGTGTCCCGGCGAGTGTGAGTGTGTCCCGGCGAGTGTGTGTGTGTTCTGGCGAGTGTGAGTGTGTCCCGGTGAGTGTGTGTGTGTCCTGGTGAGTGTGTCCCGGCGAGTGTGAGTGTGTCCTGGCGAGTGTGAGTGTGTCCCGGCGAGTGTGTGTGTGTCCTGGCGAGTGTGAGTGTGTCCTGGCGAGTGTGAGTGTGTCCCGGCGAGTGTGTGTGTGTCCCGGTGAGTGTGTGTCCCGGTGAGTGTGAGTGTGTCCCGGCGAGTGTGTGTGTGTCCCGGCGAGTGTGTGTGTGTCCCGGTGAGTGGGGTCACTGAGTATTTTGAAAAACAGCCAATCCACACGACAATAAAGAGAAACAAGAAAAACAGTGATTGTTTGACGAGAATCCACGTTTCCTCAGGTGTCAGGCTCAGAGTCTTTGCCCGACAGCAACAGTTTAGAAACTTCTAGAGAGCCGGCTGGGTCCTTGGGCCTGGCCTCCAGGTAGCTTCCTCCCCCACCCGAGGGAGGGCAGATTGTCCAGGAGCCTGTTTGCACATTACTCTCCCCCACCTTGCCTCACGGGCTGCTCGTGCCCGTCCATCTGTCTCTTCGTCGCCAGAGTGTCTGCCAGTCCCGGCGAGTCTTCCGAGTCTGCGCTCGCTCCGGTTGACAATAGCGTGGGGCTGGTGTTGCTGGAGTCGGAGCTCAGCTCCAGGGGGGCGGAGAGGAGCGGCGAGGAGCCCCTTGGGATCGGGTCAAAATCCTCATCATCCTCCACAGCCAGGGACGTGTGGATAGCTAGCCCCAAAAAACACAAGCAAAGGTTAGCGAGGACCACCCAACCAACAGCCCGCTGACTGACCATCGCCATAGGCACAGCGAGCCAGGCCTGATCGACATACAGTGACCGAGGAAGGCCATCACACCAATAAACCAGTCCTTTCAGCTCAGTAACACCCCATCCCCCAACACAGCCCATCCCCAAACTCCACCCCACCCCCCAACACAGCCCATCCCCAAATCCCACCCCACCCCCCAACACAGCCCATCCCCAAACCCCACCCCACCCCCCAACACAGCCCATCCCCAAACCCCACCCCACCCCCCAACACAGCCCATCCCCAAACCCCACCCCACCCCCCAACACAGCCCATCCCAAACCCCACCCCACCCCCAACACAGCCCATCCCCAAACCCCACCCCACCCCCCAACACAGCCCATCCCCAAACCCCACCCCACCCCCCAACACAGCCCATCCCAAACCCCACCCCACCCCCAACACAGCCCATCCCCAAACCCCACCCCACCCCCCAACACAGCCCATCCCCAAACCCCACCCCACCCCCCAACACAGCCCATCCCAAACCCCACCCCACCCCCCAACACAGCCCATCCCAAACCCCACCCCACCCCCCAACACAGCCCATCCCCAACACAGCCCATCCCCAAACCCCACCCCACCCCCCAACACAACCCATCCCCAAACCCCACCCCACCCCCCAACACAGCCCATCCCCAACACAGCCCATCCCCAAACCCCACCCCACCCCCAACACAGCCCATCCCAAACCCCATCCCCAAACCAGTCCATCCCAAACCCCACCCCACCCCCAACACAGCCCATTCCCAAACCCTCACCCCACCCCCCCAACACAACCCATCCCAAACCCCACCCCACCCCCCAACACAGCCCATCCCAAACCCCATCCCCAAACCCCACCCCACCCCCCAACACAGCCCATCCCAAACCCCACCCCACCCCCAACACAGCCCATCCCCAAACCCCATCCCACCCCCAACACAGCCCATCCTCAAACCCCACCCCACCCTCAACACAGCCCATCCCCAAACCCCACCCAACCCCCAACACAGCCCATCCCCAAACCCCACCCCACCCCCCAACACAGCCCATCCCCAAACCCTCACCCCACCCCCAACACAGCCCATCCCCAAACTCCCACCCATCCCAAAACCCCACCCCACCCTCAAACTACCCCACCTTCCCCACCACCCCAAACTACCCCCTCACCCTCCAAAACTGCCTACCCCATCCCCAACCCCCCCACCCCCAACACACCCCATCCCCAAACCCCCACCCCGCTCTCCAACCCACCCCCCACCCACCTCCACCCTCCAAAACAGCTCATCCCACCCCACCCTCCCCAGGGAGTGTGTAATCTGTGCTCGTCTACCCGCGCAGCACAGCTGAGGTGAGGAATCGTTCCCGGGGCTGGTCACGGGCACTGACCCACTGATTCCACGGTACAGCATTACACAAATTCACCAGGTACAGAAATGTCTGGCAGAATGTCACATTTCTGTGGATAACTGGCGCTAACTCCTGCCGACTAATCTCTAAATCCCAGCCCATTGTTTGCCGCTCCGCCCTCCTGGCGATGTCTCCTGAGCTCCCACATTTGCTGAATCCATTCCTCAGGCAGTGCTCATGTCCTGGCACCTCGCCCGTGTCCACTCAGTGAGAGTTACATCGAGAGTTCAGCCCAGAAACAGGCCATTCAGCCCCACTGCTCCGTGCTGATGTTTATTTTAACACATTTTTTTTTTAATTAGTTCATGGGATGTGAGCGTCGCTGGCAAGGCCGGCACTTATTATGCTCGCCACGAGGCGTCTCCCACTCTTCATCTCATTGATCAGCAGATCCTTCTATTCCTTTCTCCCTCATGTGCTTATCTAGATTCACCTTAAATGCATCTCCGCTGTTCACCTCAACCAGCTGATAAGTATGCCCTCCTAGTTCTGGTATTATCCTTGTGAATCTTTTTTGCACCTTTTTTGGAGGAGCGGCGAGTGACTGTGGAGGGATGCGATCGGAGCCCAGAGGAGGTGTGAGTTCGGGGCCCGGGGGCAGCACGGGCCCAGCCCACACTGCGATATGTGTGCGCACTAGGTCCGTGCAGCAGAGCTGGTCTCCAGTCGTCCTGGTTAACCCTTTCCACTGGACCAAGACCTAGCTCTGTCAAGCCCGCGTGGTGGCTGGTGTGCAACAGTCACCCCACGTTAAAAAAATCCACCCACAGGCATCTTCCACCCTTCACTTGGAGTTCAGGACCTGGAATATTAGGTCCTTCATTGAAACACCTGTGAACTCATCCGTTTTTGGCGTGGAAGCAAGTCATCCTCGCTTCGAGGGAGCGTCTATGATATCTTTTTTATAATATGGAGACCAGAATAGTGCACAGTGCCCCATGTGTGATCTAACCAAGGTTTTATACAAGTTTAACACAATTTCTCTCTCGATCTGTCTGGGACAATCCTTCCCGTCTTGCACAATTCCGTGCAGGAGCTGAAGATGTTCATCCACTAGTTTCTGCATCAAATGTTGTTTATTATTTACTTAATTCATGCAATAATTAAACCGAAGTTTTGTGATTCGGGTTCATTTCTGACTCACGGATTTACTTGATTATTTGATCCAAATGCAAGTTTTGAAGAAAAATACTTGCTGGGATGTGGGCGTTGCCCCTGGTTCCCGAGTCCGTGTTTGCTCGCCTCCTTTGCGGTGCCGTGTGACACAGCGATTCTCGAGATCCCAATAACCCAAGGATTCCTGTGTGTTTGTGGGACCCTCCCACAGGCTTTGTATCTGGATAAATACCCATAGGACCCTCCCACACGGCCTGTATCTGGATAAATACCCATAGGACCCTCCCACATGGCCTGTATCTGGGTAAATACCCATGGGACCCTCCCACACGCTCTGTATCTGGGTAAATGCCCATGGGACACTCCAACACGCTCAGTATCTGGGTAAATACCCATGGGACCCTCCCACACGGCCTGTATCTGGGTAAATACCCATAGGACCCTCCCACACGCTTTGTATCTGGGTAAATACTCATAGGACCCTCCCACACGCTCAGTATCTGGGTAAATGCCCATGGGACCCTCCCACACGCTCAGTATCTGGGTAAATGCCCATAGGACCCTCCCACACGGCCTGTATCTGGGTAAATACCTATGGGAGCCTCCCACACGGCCTGTATCTGGGTAAATACCCATGGGACCCTCCCACGCGCTCAGTATCTTGGTAAATACCCATGGGACCCTCCCACATGGCCTGTATCTGGGCAAATACCTATAGGACCCTCCCACATGCTCAGTATCTGGGTAAATACCCATGGGACCCTCCCACGCGCTCAGTATCTTGGTAAATACCCATGGGACCCTCCCACATGGCCTGTATCTGGGCAAATACTCATAGGACCCTCCCACACGCTCAGTATCTGGGTAAATACCCATAGGACCCTCCCACACGCTCTGTATCTGGGTAAATACCCATGGGACCCTCCCACACGCTCTGTATCTGGGTAAATGTTCCCGAGACTATTCTGCAGGTCCCACTGCTCACTAAATGACCCGTTAATATCCACAGCGAAATGCACAGCTCCCCAGAACATACTTACTGCTGAATGCCTCCGGGTGTTGCTTTGCAAGTTTGTCCTTCAGAGTCCTGCGGGGAAAAAGCAAATGATCGACTGATCAGACCGCTGGAAAATACCCACACAAACTCTGCTGCGAAACTTGGCCATTTGTCTGAATCAGTTCCTGAGACTTCTTTGACCGCAGACTGTGAGTGCTGTGCGTCCCTGTACAGCAATGCTGCCTGTACCTGTATGCAGAGACACAGAAATACAGCGATGCGACATGCACCAACAGGGGCTGGGGAGCGGCCCCACGGAGCACCATCTGCAGGGACCGGGTCTGCATTTGAGAGGTGCAGCTGCCCCCTCCAGTGGCATAAAGCAGTATCGCAGTGACTGGTGAATGTGGGTATGCTTTGAACAAATTACAAACATTACTTCCATTGCCCTCCCGAAGGCACAGACTCTTCCTGGGGTAGAGTGCCCTGGGGCAGCTGCGCACCAGGGTATTGAACCCTCAATCAGAGGGGAGAATCACAGCCACGTCCTGACCTCAATCGACACCCCACTGGACGGACAAGACCTCGGGGGGGGGTCACTGGACAGGGGGGTCACTGGCCAGGGGGGGGGGGGTCACTGGTCGGGGGGTGGGGTCACTGGACGGGGAGGGTCACTAGATGGGGGGGGGTCACTAGACGGGGGCGAGGGGCCACTAGACGGGGGGTGGGGTCATTGGACGGGGGGTGGGGGGTCATTGGACGGGGGGGTCACTGGACAGGGGGGGTCACTGGACAGGGGGGGATCACTGGACAGGGGGGGATCACTGGACGGGGGGGATCACTGGACGGGGGGGATCACTGGACGGGGGGGATCACTGGACGGGGGGGATCACTGGACGGGGGGGATCACTGGACGGGGGGGGGATCACTGGACAGGGGGGGTCACTGGACAGGGGGGGGTCACTGGACAGGGGGGGTCACTGGACAGGGGGGGTACTGGACAGGGGGGTCACTGGACAGGGGAGGGGGGGCTAAATGGAAGCGCGGGGGGGTCAGTGGACAGGGGGGGTGTCAGTGGATAGGGGGAGTGGTCAGAGAACACGGAGGGGGGGAGCGACAGTACCTGATTCGGCGGAAGATATTGTCGAGATCCTTCTTCATGTCGACGAGCGCCCTGGTGTGGTGCTGGGAGCGTTCCGCCATCTGCTGGAGCCGCACGCTCGACAGGTTGTTAAAGTTCAGCAACATCTCGTTCGTCTTCTCAAAACGGTCCAGCCTGAGAGATCAAAGGTCGATAAAATCAAGGGCCTGGCTGCAAGGGGGAGTCGCTGTGGTGATTTTACCCACTACTAGCCAAACACCTCCCCACCCAGCACCGGTCCTGTTAGTGCAACGCGTACCCCAGTGAGAGTCAGTGTGTGTGGGACCCGTACCCCAGTGAGAGTCAGTGTGTGTGGGACCCGTACCCCAGTGAGGGTCAGTGTGTGTGGGACCCGTACCCCAGTGAGAGTCAGTGTGTGTGGGACCCGTACCCCAGTGAGAGTCAGTGTGTGTGGGACCCGTACCCCAGTGAGAGTCAGTGTGTGTGGGGCTGTACCCCAGTGAGAGTCAGTGTGTGTGGGGCTGTACCCCAGTGAGAGTCAGTGTGTGTGGGACCCGTACCCCAGTGAGAGTCAGTGTGTGTGGGACCCGTACCCCAGTGAGAGTCAGTGTGTGTGGGACCCGTACCCCAGTGAGAGTCAGTGTGTGTGGGACCCGTACCCCAGTGAGAGTCAGTGTGTGTGGGACCCGTACCCCAGTGAGGGTCAGTGTGTGTGGGGCTGTACCCCAGTGAGAGTCAGTGTGTGTGGGACCCGTACCCCAGTGAGAGTCAGTGTGTGTGGGGCTGTACCCCAAGTGAGAGTCAGTGTGTGTGGGACCCGTACCCCAGTAACAGTCAGTGTGTGTGGCACCCTTACCCCAGTGAGAGTCAGAGTGTGTGTGGGACTGTACCCCTGTGAGAGTCAGTGTGTGTGGGACCCGAACACCAGTGAGAGTCAGAGTGTGTGTACGACCCGTACCCCAGTGAGAGTCAGTGTGTGTGAGACCCGTACCCCAGTGAGAGTCAGTGTGTGTGGGACTCGTACCCCAGTGAGAGTCAGTGTGTGTTGGACTGTACCCCAGTGAGAGTCGGTGTGTGTGTGGGACCCGTACCCCATTGAGAGTCAGTGTGTGTGGGACCCGTACCACAGTGAGAGTCAGTGTGTGTGGGACCCGTACCCCAGTGAGAGTCAGTGTGTGTGGGACCCGTACCCCAGTGAGAGTCAGTGTGTGTGGGACCCGTATCCCAGTGAGAGTCAGTGTGGGTGGGACCCGTACCCCAGTGAGAGTCAGTGTGTGTGGGACCCGTACCCCAGTGAGAGTCAGTGTGTGTGGGACCCGTACCCCAGTGAGAGTCGGTGTGTGTGGGACTGTACCCCAGTGAGAGTCAGTGTGTGTGGGACCAGTACCCCAGTGAGAGTCAGTGTGTGTGGGACTGTACCCCAGTGAGAGTCAGTGTGTGTGGGACCAGTACCCCAGTGAGAGTCAGTGTGTGTGGGACCCGTACCCCAGTGAGAGTCAGTGTGTGTGGGACCAGTACCCCAGTGAGAGTCAGTGTGTGTGGGACCCGTACCCCAGTGAGAGTCAGTGTGTGTGGGACCCGTACCCCAGTGAGAGTCAGTGCTTTAAGGAATGGTTGAGGATTTTATTGCACATGTTACATTAGAGTGCTGCTGGCTGGGCCCAGGCTGGGGCAGAGGTCGGGGGTAGGGCTGGTGTCGAGCTAGGGGTCGGGGTCGTGACTGGGTCAGGCTCCCAGCTTCCCCCAATACTCACATGTGTCTCTGAGCCTGGACAATGGCATTAACGTCGTCTCGGTTCACCATGCTCAACATCCTGCTGCAGAAAACTCCAGCGGCAGAAGCCTCCATCACTGCCTTGCCTGGCAAACACACGACAAACAATCACCCAGGGTGCAGCCCATTCACCACGGAGCACACCACCAGTACTGTACCCCAGTGTTATACAGTGACAGACCTGTACCCACCAGTACTGTACCCCAGTGTTATACAGTGACAGACCTGTACCCACCAGTACTGTACCCCAGTGTTATACAGTGACAGACCTGTACCCACCAGTATTGTACCCCAGTGTTATACAGTGACAGACCTGTACCCACCAGTGCTGTATCCCAGGGTTATACAGCGACAGACGTGTACCCACCGGTACCGTACCCCAGTGTTATACAGTGACAGACCTGTACCCACCGGTACAGTACCCCAGTGTTATACAGCGACAGACCTGTACCCACCAGTACAGTACTGCAGTGTTATACAGTGACAGACCTGTACCCACCAGTACTGTACCCCAGTGTTATACAGTGACAAACCCGTACCAACCAGTATTGTACCCCAGGGTTATACTGTGACAGACATGTACCCACCAGTACAGTAACCCAGAGTTATACAGTGACAAACCTGCACCCACCAGTAGGGTACCCAGTGTTATATAGTGACAGACCTGTACCCACCAGTACAGTACCGCTGGTTGTACAGTGACAGACGTGTACCCACCAGTATTGTACCCCAGTGTTATACAGCGACAGACCTGTACCCACCGGTACCGTACCCCAGTGTTATACAGTGACAGACCTGTACCCACCGGTACAGTACCCCAGTGTTATACAGCGACAGACCTGTACCCACCAGTACAGTACTGCAGTGTTATACAGTGACAGACCTGTACCCACCAGTACTGTACCCCAGTGTTATACAGTGACAGACCCGTACCAACCAGTATTGTACCCCAGGGTTATACTGTGACAGACATGTACCCACCAGTACAGTAACCCAGAGTTATACAGTGACAAACCTGCACCCACCAGTAGGGTACCCAGTGTTATATAGTGACAGACCTGTACCCACCAGTACAGTACCGCTGGTTGTACAGTGACAGACCTGTACCCACCAGTGCTGTACCCCAGTGTTATACAGCGACACGCCTGTACCCACCAGTACTGTACCCCAGTGTTATACAGTGACAGAACTGTACCCACCAGTACTGTACTCCAGTGTTATACAGTGACAGACCTGTACCCACCAGTGCTGTACCCCAGTGTTATACAGTGACAGACCTGTACCCAGCACTACTGTACCCCAGTGTTATACAGTGACAGACCTGTACCCACCAGTACTGTACCCCAGTATTATACAGTGACAGACCTGTACCCACCAGTACTGTACCCCAGTGTTATACAGTGACAGACCTGCACCCACCAGTACCATACCCCAGTGTTATACAGTGACAGACCTGTACCCACCAGTGCTGTACCCCAGTGTTATACAGTGACAGACCTGTGCCCACCAGCGCTGTACCAGTGTTATACAGTGACAGACCTGTACCCACCAGTGCTGTACCCCAGTGTTATACAGTGACAGACCTGTACCAACCAGTACTGTGTCCCAGTGCTATAGAGTGACTGACCTGTATCCACCAGTATTATACCCCAGTGTTATACAGTGACAAACCTGTACCCACCAGTACTGTACCCCAGTGTTGTAGTGACAGACCTGTACCCAGCACTACTGTACCACAGTGTTATACAGTGACAGACCTATACCCACCAGTACTGTACCCCAGTGTTGTACACAGTGACAGACCTGTACCCACCAGTACGATACCCGTGTTATACAGTGACAGACCTGTACCCACACTGCACCCGTTATACAGCGACAGACCTGTACCCACCATTACAGTACCCCACTGTTATACAGCGACAGACCTGTACCCACCCAGTACTGTGTCCCATTGCCATAGAGTGACAGACCTGTACCCACCAGCACTGTGTCCCAGTGCTATAGAGTGACTGACCTGTACCCACCGGTACTGTACCCCAGTGTTATACAGTGACAGACCTGTACCCACCAGTACTGTACCCCAGTGTTATACAGTGACAGACCTGTACACACCAGTGCTGTACTCCAGTGTTATACAGGGGCAGACCTGTACCCACCGGTACTGTACCCCAGTGTTATAGTGACAAACCTGTACACACCAGTGCTGTACCCCAGTGTTATACAGTGACCGACCTGTGCCCACCAGCACTGTACCACAGTGTTATACAGTGACTGACCTGTACCCACCAGCACTGTACCCCAGTGTTATACAGTGACAGACCTGTACGCACCGGTACCGTACCCCAGTGTTCTACAGTGACAGACCTATACCCACGAGTACTGTACCCCAGTGTTATACAGTGACAGACCTGTACCCACCAGTACTGTACCCCAGTGTTATACAGTGACAGACCTGTACCCACCAGTACTGTACCCCACTGTTTTACAGTGACAGACGTGTACCCCAGTATTGGACCCGTGTTATACAGTGACAGACCTTTACACACCAATACTGTACCCCACTGTTATAGTGACAGACCTGTACCCACCAGCACTGTACAAGTGTCATACAGTGACAGACCTGTACCCACCGGTACTGTACCCCAGTGTTGTACAGTGACAGACCTATACCCATGAGTACTGTACCCCAGTGTTAGACAGTGACAGACCTATACCACAGTGTTATACAATGACAGGCCTGTACCCACCAGTACTGTACCACAATGTTATACAGTGACAGACCTGTATCCACCAGTACAGTACCCCAGTGTTAGACAGTGACAGACCTATGCCACAGTGTTATACAATGACAGACATGTACCCACCAGTGCTGTACCCCAGTGTTATACAATGACAGACCTGTACCCACCAGTACTGTATCCCAGTGTTTTCCAGTGACAGACCTGTACCCACCAGTACTGTACTTGAGTGTTATACAGTGACAGACCTGTACCCACCGGTACCGTACCCCAGTGTTGTACAGTGACAGACCTATACCCATGAGTACTGTACCCCAGTGTTATACAGTGGCAAACCTATACCCACGAGTACTGTACCCCAGTGTTATACAGTGACTGATCTGTGCTCACCAGTACTGTACACCAGTGTTATACAGTGACAGACCTGTACCAGTGTTATACAATGACAGACCTGTACCAACCAGTACTGTGTCCCAGTGCTATAGAGTGACTGACCTGTATCCACCAATACTATTGCCCAGTGTTATAGTGACAGACCTGTGCCCACGAGTACAGTACCCCAGTGTTATAGTGGCAGACCTATACCCACGAGTATTGTACCCCAGTGTTATACAGTGACAGACCTGTACCAACCAGTACTGTGTCCCAGTGCTATAGAGTGACTGACCTGTATCCACCAATACTGTCGCCCAGTGTTATACAGTGACAGACCTGTACCTACCAGTACTGTACCCCAGTATTTTACAGTGACAGACCTGTACCCACCAGTATTGTACCCGTGTTATATAGTGACAGACCTGTACCCACCCGTACTGCACCCATTATACAGCGACAGACCTGTATCCACCATTACAGTACCCCAGTGTTATACAGTGACAGACCGGTTCCCACCAGTACTTTACCACAGTGTTATAGAAACATAGAAAATAGGTGCAGGAGTAGGCCATTCGGCCCCTCGAGCCTGCACCACCATTCAACAAGATCATGGCTGATCATTCACCTCAGAACCCCTTTCCTGTTTTCTCTCCATACCCCTCGATCCCGATAGCCGTAAGGGCCATATCTAACTCCTGAATATATCCAATGAACCGGCCTCAACAACTCTCTGCGGCAGGAAATTCCACAGGTTAACAACTCTCTGAGTGAAGAAGTTTCTCCTCATCTCAGTCCTAAATGGCCTACCCCTTATCCTAAGATTGTGTCCCCTGGTTCTGGACTTCCCCAACATCGGGAACATTCTTCCCGCATCTAACCTGTCCCGTCCCGTCAGAATCTTATGCGTTTCTATCAGATCCCCTCTCATCCTTCTAAACTCCAATGTATAAAGGCCCAGTTGATACAGTCTCTCTTCATACATCAGTCCAGCCATCCCTGGAATCAGTCTGGTGAACCTTCGCTGCACTCCCTCAATAGCAAGAATGTCCTTCCTCAGATTAGGAGACCAAAATTGAACACAATATTCCAGGTGAGGCCTCACCAAGGCCATGTACAATTGCAGTAAGACCTCCCTGCTCCTATACTTAAATCCCCTATCTATGCAGGCCAACATACCATTTGCCTTCTTCACCGCCTGCTGTATCTGCATGCCCACTTTCAATGACTGATGAACCATGACACCCAGGTCTCGTTGCACCTCCCCTTTTCCTAATCTTCCGCCATTCAGATAATATTCTGCCTTCGTGTTATTGCTTCCAAAGTGGATAACCTCACATTTATCCACATTATACTGCATCTGCCATGCATTTGCCCACTCACCTAACCTGTCCAAATCACTCTGCAGCCTCTTAGCGTCCTCCTCACAGCTCACACTGCCACCCAGTTTAGTGTCATCTGCAAACTTGGAGATATTACATTCAATTCCTTCATCCAAATCATTAATGTATATCGTAAAGAGCTGGGCTCCAGCATTGAGCGCTGAGGCACTCCACTAGTCACTGCCTCCAATTCCGAAAAGGACCCGTTTATACCGACTCTCTGCTTCCTGTCTGCCAACCAATTCTCTATCCACGCCAGTACATTACCCCCAATACCTTGTGCTTTGATTTTGCACACCAATCTCTTATATGGGACCTTGACAAAGGCCTTTTGAAAGTCGAAATACACCACATCCACTGGTTCCCCCTTGTCCACTCTACTTGTTAAATCCTCAAAAAATTCCAGAAGATTTGTCAAGCATGATTTCCCGTTCATAAATCCATGCTGACTTGGACTGATCCTGTCACTGCTTTCCAAATGCGCTGCTATTTCATCCTTAATAATTGATTCCAACATTTTCCCCACGACTGATGTCAGGCTAACTGGTCTATAATTACCCGTTTTCTCTCTCCTCCTTTTTTAAAAAGTGGTGTTACATTAGCTACCCTCCAGTCCATAGGAACTGATCCAGAGTCGATAGACTGTTGGAAAATGATCACCAATGCATGCACTATTTCTAGAGTGATACAGTGACAGACTTGTACCCACCAGTACTGTACCCCAGTGTTATAAAGTGACAGACTTGTACCCCAGTACTGGAACCGTGTTATACAGTGACAGACCTGTACCCACCAGTACTGTACACGTGTTATACAGTGACAGACCTGTACCCACCAGTACTGTACGCCAGTGTTACACAGTGACAGACCTGTACCCACCAGTACTGTACACGTGTTATACAGTGACAGACCTGTACCCACCAGTACTGTACGCCAGTGTTACACAGTGACAGACCTGTACCCACCAGTACTGTACACGTGTTATACAGTGACAGACCTGTACCCACCAGTACTGTACCCCAGTGTTATACAGTGACAGACCTGTACCCACCAGTACTGTACACGTGTTATACAGTGACAGACCTGTACCCACCAGTACTGTACCCCAGTGTCATAGTGACAGACCTGTACCCACCAGTACTGTACCCGTGTTTTCCAGTGACAGACCTGTACCCACCAGTACTGTACCACAGTGTTATACAGTGACAGACCTGTGCCCACCAGTACTGTACCACAGTGTTATACAGTGACAGACCTGTGCCCACCAGTACTGTACCACAGTGTTATAGTGAAAGACCTGTACCCACCAGTGCTGTACCCCAGTGTTATACAGTGACAGACCTGTGCCCACCAGTACTGTACCACAGTGTTATACAGTGACAGACCTGTGCCCACCAGTACTGTACAACTGTTATACAGTGACAGACCTGTGCTCACCAGTACTGTACCCCAGTGTTATACAGTGACAGACCTGTACCCACCAGTACTGTACACCAGTGTTATACAGTGACAGACCTGTACCAGTGTTATACAATGACAGACCTGTACCAACCAGTACTGTGTCCCAGTGCTATAGAGTGACTGACCTGTATCCACCAATACTATTGCCCAGTGTTATAGTGACAGACCTGTGCCCACGAGTACAGTACCCCAGTGTTATAGTGGCAGACCTATACCCACGAGTATTGTACCCCAGTGTTATACAGTGACAGACCTGTACCAACCAGTACTGTGTCCCAGTGCTATAGAGTGACTGACCTGTATCCACCAATACTGTCGCCCAGTGTTATACAGTGACAGACCTGTACCTACCAGTACTGTACCCCAGTATTTTACAGTGACAGACCTGTACCCACCAGTATTGTACCCGTGTTATATAGTGACAGACCTGTACCCACCCGTACTGCACCCATTATACAGCGACAGACCTGTATCCACCATTACAGTACCCCAGTGTTATACAGTGACAGACCGGTTCCCACCAGTACTTTACCACAGTGTTATAGAAACATAGAAAATAGGTGCAGGAGTAGGCCATTCGGCCCCTCGAGCCTGCACCACCATTCAACAAGATCATGGCTGATCATTCACCTCAGAACCCCTTTCCTGTTTTCTCTCCATACCCCTCGATCCCGATAGCCGTAAGGGCCATATCTAACTCCTGAATATATCCAATGAACCGGCCTCAACAACTCTCTGCGGCAGGAAATTCCACAGGTTAACAACTCTCTGAGTGAAGAAGTTTCTCCTCATCTCAGTCCTAAATGGCCTACCCCTTATCCTAAGATTGTGTCCCCTGGTTCTGGACTTCCCCAACATCGGGAACATTCTTCCCGCATCTAACCTGTCCCGTCCCGTCAGAATCTTATGCGTTTCTATCAGATCCCCTCTCATCCTTCTAAACTCCAATGTATAAAGGCCCAGTTGATACAGTCTCTCTTCATACATCAGTCCAGCCATCCCTGGAATCAGTCTGGTGAACCTTCGCTGCACTCCCTCAATAGCAAGAATGTCCTTCCTCAGATTAGGAGACCAAAATTGAACACAATATTCCAGGTGAGGCCTCACCAAGGCCATGTACAATTGCAGTAAGACCTCCCTGCTCCTATACTTAAATCCCCTATCTATGCAGGCCAACATACCATTTGCCTTCTTCACCGCCTGCTGTATCTGCATGCCCACTTTCAATGACTGATGAACCATGACACCCAGGTCTCGTTGCACCTCCCCTTTTCCTAATCTTCCGCCATTCAGATAATATTCTGCCTTCGTGTTATTGCTTCCAAAGTGGATAACCTCACATTTATCCACATTATACTGCATCTGCCATGCATTTGCCCACTCACCTAACCTGTCCAAATCACTCTGCAGCCTCTTAGCGTCCTCCTCACAGCTCACACTGCCACCCAGTTTAGTGTCATCTGCAAACTTGGAGATATTACATTCAATTCCTTCATCCAAATCATTAATGTATATCGTAAAGAGCTGGGCTCCAGCATTGAGCGCTGAGGCACTCCACTAGTCACTGCCTCCAATTCCGAAAAGGACCCGTTTATACCGACTCTCTGCTTCCTGTCTGCCAACCAATTCTCTATCCACGCCAGTACATTACCCCCAATACCTTGTGCTTTGATTTTGCACACCAATCTCTTATATGGGACCTTGACAAAGGCCTTTTGAAAGTCGAAATACACCACATCCACTGGTTCCCCCTTGTCCACTCTACTTGTTAAATCCTCAAAAAATTCCAGAAGATTTGTCAAGCATGATTTCCCGTTCATAAATCCATGCTGACTTGGACTGATCCTGTCACTGCTTTCCAAATGCGCTGCTATTTCATCCTTAATAATTGATTCCAACATTTTCCCCACGACTGATGTCAGGCTAACTGGTCTATAATTACCCGTTTTCTCTCTCCTCCTTTTTTAAAAAGTGGTGTTACATTAGCTACCCTCCAGTCCATAGGAACTGATCCAGAGTCGATAGACTGTTGGAAAATGATCACCAATGCATGCACTATTTCTAGAGTGATACAGTGACAGACTTGTACCCACCAGTACTGTACCCCAGTGTTATAAAGTGACAGACTTGTACCCCAGTACTGGAACCGTGTTATACAGTGACAGACCTGTACCCACCAGTACTGTACACGTGTTATACAGTGACAGACCTGTACCCACCAGTACTGTACGCCAGTGTTACACAGTGACAGACCTGTACCCACCAGTACTGTACACGTGTTATACAGTGACAGACCTGTACCCACCAGTACTGTACGCCAGTGTTACACAGTGACAGACCTGTACCCACCAGTACTGTACACGTGTTATACAGTGACAGACCTGTACCCACCAGTACTGTACCCCAGTGTTATACAGTGACAGACCTGTACCCACCAGTACTGTACACGTGTTATACAGTGACAGACCTGTACCCACCAGTACTGTACCCCAGTGTCATAGTGACAGACCTGTACCCACCAGTACTGTACCCGTGTTTTCCAGTGACAGACCTGTACCCACCAGTACTGTACCACAGTGTTATACAGTGACAGACCTGTGCCCACCAGTACTGTACCACAGTGTTATACAGTGACAGACCTGTGCCCACCAGTACTGTACCACAGTGTTATAGTGAAAGACCTGTACCCACCAGTGCTGTACCCCAGTGTTATACAGTGACAGACCTGTGCCCACCAGTACTGTACCACAGTGTTATACAGTGACAGACCTGTGCCCACCAGTACTGTACAACTGTTATACAGTGACAGACCTGTGCTCACCAGTACTGTACCCCAGTGTTATACAGTGACAGACCTGTACCCACCAGTACTGTACCCCAGTGTTATACAGTGACAGACCTGTACCCACCAGTACCCCAGTGTTATACACTGACAGACCTGTACCCACCAGTACTGTACCCCAGTGTTATACAGTGACAGACCTGTACCCACCAGTACTGTACCCCAGTGTTCTACACTGACAGACCTGTATCCACCAGTACTGTACCCCAGGGTTATACAGTGACAGACCTGTACCAACCAGTACTGTACCCCAGTGTTATACAGTGACAGACCTGTACCCATCAGTACTGTACTCCAGTGTTTTCCAGTGACAGACCTGTACCCACCAGTACTATACCCCAGTGTTATACAGTGACAGACCTATGCCCACCAGTACTGTACCACAGTGTTATACAGTGACAGACCTGTACCCACCAGTACTGTACACGTGTTATATAGTGACAGACCTGTACCCACCAGTACTGTACCCCAGTGTTATACAGTGACAGACCTGTACCCACCAGTACTCTACACGTGTTATACAGTGACAGACCTGTACCCACCAGTACTGTACCCCAGTGTTATACAGTGACAGACCTGTACCCACCAGTACTCTACACGTGTTATACAGTGACAGACCTGTACCCACCAGTACTGTACCCCAGTGTTATACAGTGACAGACCTGTACCCACCAGTACTCTACACGTGTTATACAGTGACAGACCTGTACCCACCAGTACTGTACCCGTGTTTTCCAGTGACAGACCTGTACCAACCAGTACTGTACCACAGTGTTATACAGTGACAGACCTGTGCCCACCAGTACTGTACCACAGTGTTATACAGTGACAGACCTGTGCCCACCAGTACTGTACCACAGTGTTAGTGAAAGACCTGTACCCACCAGTGCTGTACCCCAGTGTTATACAGTGACAGACCTGTACCCACCAGTGCTGTACCCCAGTGTTATACAGTGACAGACCTGTGCCCACCAGTACTGTACCACAGTGTTATACAGTGACAGACCTGTACCCACCAGTGCCATACCCCAGTGTTATACATTGGCAGACCTATACCGAGTACTGTACCCCAGTGTTATACAGTGACAGACCTGTGCCCACCAGTACTGTACCCGTGTTATACAGTGACAGACCTGTACCCACCAATACTGTACCCCAGTGTTATACACTGACAGACGTGTACCCACCAGTACTGTACCCCAGTGTTATACAGTGACAGACCTGTACCCACCAGTACTGTACCCAGTGTTATACAGTGATAGACCTGTACCCACCAGTACTGTACCAGTGTTCTACAGTGACAGACCTGTACCCACCAGTACTGTACCCCAGTGTTAGTGACAGACCTGTACCCACCAGTACTGTACCCCAGTGTTATACATTGGCAGACCTATACCCACGAGTACTGTACCCCAGTGTTATACAGTGACAGACCTGTACCCACCAGTACTGTACCCCAATGTTATACAGTGACAGACCTATGCCCACCAGTACTGTACCACAGTGTTCTACAGTGACAGACCTGTACCCACCAGTACTGTACCCCAGTGTTAGTGACAGACCTGTACCCACCAGTACTGTACCCCAGTGTTATACACTGACAGACCTGTATCCACCAGTACTGTACCCCAGGGTGATACAGCGACAGACCTGTACCAACCAGTACTATACCCCAGTGTTATACAGTGACAGACCTGTACCCACCACCACTGTACCCCAGTGTTATACATTGATAGACCTATACCCACCAGTACTGTACAAGGTTATACAGTGACAGACCTGTACCCACCAGTACTGTACCCCAGTGTTATAGTGACAGACATGTACCCACCAGTACTGGAACCCAGTGTTATACATTGATAGACCTGTACCCACCAGTACTGTACCCCAGTGTTATACAGTGACAGACCTGTACCCACCAGTACTGTACCCGTGTTTTCCAGTGACAGACCTATACCCACGAGTACTGTACCCCAGTGTTATACAGTGACAGACCTGTACCCACCAGGACTGTACCCCAGTGTTATACAGTGACAGACCTGTACCTACCAGTGCTGTACCCCAGTGTTATACATTGGCAGACCTATAACCACGAGCACTGTACCCCAGTGTTATACAGTGACAGACCTGTACCCACCACCACTGTACCCCAGTGTTATACATTGATAGACCTATACCCACCAGTACTGTACAAGGTTATACAGTGACAGACCTGTACCCACCAGTACTGTACCCCAGTGTTATAGTGACAGACATGTACCCACCAGTACTGGAACCCAGTGTTATACAGTGACAGACCTGTACCCACCAGTACTGTACCCCAGTGTTATACAGTGACAGACCTGTACCCACCAGTACTGTACCTGTGTTTTCCAGTGACAGAACTATACCCACGAGTACTGTACCCCAGTGTTAGACAGTGACAGACCTGTGCTCACCAGTACTGTACCCCAGTGTTATACAGTGACAGACCTGTACCCACCAGTACTGTACCCCAGTGTTACACACTGACAGACCTGTACCCACCAGTACTGTAACCAGTACTGTACCCCAGTGTTATACAGTGGCAGACCTATACCCATGAGTACTGTACCCCAGTGTTACACACTGACAGACCTGTACCCACCAGTACTGTACCCCAGTGTTATACAGTGATAGACCTGTACCTACCAGTACTATACCCCAGTGTTATAAAGTGACAGACCTGTACCCACCACCACTGTACCCCAGTGTTATACAGTGACAGACCTGTACCCACCAGTGCTGTACCCCAGTGTTATACAGTGACAGACCTGTACCCCAGTGTTATACAGTGACAGACCGGTACCCACCAGTACTGTACCCCAGTGTTATACAGTGACAGACCTGTACCCACCAGTACTGTACCCCAGTGTTATACAGTGACAGACCTGTGCCCACCAGTACTGTACCCCAGTGTTATACAGTGACAGACCTGTGCCCATGAGTACTGTACCCCAGTGTTACACACTGACAGACCTGTACCCACCAGTACTGTACCCGTGGTATACAGTGACAGACCTGTATCCACCAGCACTGTACCCCAGTGTTATACAGTGATAGACCAGTACCCACCAGTACTGTACCCCAGTGTTATACAGTGACAGACCTGTACCCACCAGTACTGTACCCCAGTGTTATACAGTGACAGACCTGTACCCACCAGTACTGTACCCCAGTGTTATACAGTGACAGACCTGTACACACCAGTACTGTACCCCAGTGTTATACAGTGACAGACCTGTACCTACCAGTGCTGTACCCCAGTGTTATACATTGGCAGACCTGTACCCCAGTGTTATACAGTGATAGACCTGTACCTACCAGTACTATACCCCAGTGTTATACAGTGACAGACCTGTATCCACCAGTACTGTAACCAGTACTGTACCCCAGTGTTATACAGTGACAGACCTGTACCCACCAGTACTGTACCACAGTGTTATACAGTGACAGACCTGTATCCACCAGTACTGTACCCCAGTGTTATACAGTGACAGACCTGTGCCCACCAGTACAGTACCTCAGTGTTATACAGTGGCAGACCTGTACCCATGAGTACTGTACCCCAGTTTTATACAGTGACAGATCTGTGCTCACCAGTACTGTACCCCAGTGTTATACAGTGATAGACCTGTACCTACCAGTACTATACCCAGTGTTATACAGTGACAGACCTGTACCCACCACCACTGTACCCCAGTGTTATACATTGATAGACCTATACCCACCAGTCCAGTACCCCAGTGTTATACAGTGATAGACCTGTACCTACCAGTACTATACCCAGTGTTATACAGTGACAGACCTGTACCCACCAGTCCAGTACCCCAGTGTTATACAGTGATAGACCTGTACCTACCAGTACTATACCCAGTGTTATACAGTGACAGACCTGTACCCACCACCACTGTACCCCAGTGTTATACATTGATAGACCTATACCCACCAGTACTGTACAAGGTTATACAGTGACAGACCTGTACCCACCAGTACTGTACCCCAGTGTTATAGTGACAGACATGTACCCACCAGTACTGGAACCCAGTGTTATACAGTGACAGACCTGTGCCCACCAGTACTGTACCCCAGTGTTATACAGTGACAGACCTGTACCCACCAGTACTGTACCTGTGTTTTCCAGTGACAGAACTATACCCACGAGTACTGTACCCCAGTGTTAGACAGTGACAGACCTGTGCTCACCAGTACTGTACCCCAGTGTTATACAGTGACAGACCTGTACCCACCAGTACTGTACCCCAGTGTTACACACTGACAGACCTGTACCCACCAGTACTGTAACCAGTACTGTACCCCAGTGTTATACAGTGGCAGACCTATACCCATGAGTACTGTACCCCAGTGTTACACACTGACAGACCTGTACCCACCAGTACTGTACCCCAGTGTTATACAGTGATAGACCTGTACCTACCAGTACTATACCCCAGTGTTATAAAGTGACAGACCTGTACCCACCACCACTGTACCCCAGTGTTATACAGTGACAGACCTGTACCCACCAGTGCTGTACCCCAGTGTTATACAGTGACAGACCTGTACCCCAGTGTTATACAGTGACAGACCGGTACCCACCAGTACTGTACCCCAGTGTTATACAGTGACAGACCTGTACCCACCAGTACTGTACCCCAGTGTTATACAGTGACAGACCTGTGCCCACCAGTACTGTACCCCAGTGTTATACAGTGACAGACCTGTGCCCATGAGTACTGTACCCCAGTGTTACACACTGACAGACCTGTACCCACCAGTACTGTACCCGTGGTATACAGTGACAGACCTGTATCCACCAGCACTGTACCCCAGTGTTATACAGTGATAGACCAGTACCCACCAGTACTGTACCCCAGTGTTATACAGTGACAGACCTGTACCCACCAGTACTGTACCCCAGTGTTATGCAGTGACAGACCTGTACCCACCAGTACTGTACCCCAGTGTTATACAGTGACAGACCTGTACACACCAGTACTGTACCCCAGTGTTATACAGTGACAGACCTGTACCTACCAGTGCTGTACCCCAGTGTTATACATTGGCAGACCTGTACCCCAGTGTTATACAGTGATAGACCTGTACCTACCAGTACTATACCCCAGTGTTATACAGTGACAGACCTGTATCCACCAGTACTGTAACCAGTACTGTACCCCAGTGTTATACAGTGACAGACCTGTACCCACCAGTACTGTACCACAGTGTTATACAGTGACAGACCTGTATCCACCAGTACTGTACCCCAGTGTTATACAGTGACAGACCTGTGCCCACCAGTACAGTACCTCAGTGTTATACAGTGACAGACCTGTACCCCAGTACTGTACCCCAGTGTTATACAGTGACAGACCTGTACCCACCAGTGCTGTACCCCAGTGTTATACAGTGACAGACCTGTACCCACCAGTACTGTACCCCAGTGTTATACAGTGACAGACCGGTACCCACCAGTACTGTACCCCAGTGTTATACAGTGACAGACCTGTACCTACCAGTACTGTACCCCAGTGTTATACAGTGACAGACCTGTGCCCACCAGTACTGTACCCCAGTGTTATACAGTGACAGACCTGTGCCCATGAGTACTGTACCCCAGTGTTACACACTGACAGACCTGTACCCACCAGTACTGTACCCGTGGTATACAGTGACAGACCTGTATCCACCAGCACTGTACCCCAGTGTTATACAGTGATAGACCTGTACCCACCAGTACTGTACCCCAGTGTTATACAGTGACAGACCTGTACACACCAGTACTGTACCCCAGTGTTATACAGTGACAGACCTGTACCTACCAGTGCTGTACCCCAGTGTTATACATTGGCAGACCTATAACCACGAGTACTGTACCCCAGTGTTATACAGTGACAGACCTGTACCCACCAGTACTGTACCCCAGTGTTACACACTGACAGCCCTGTACCCCAGTGTTATACAGTGATAGACCTGTACCTACCAGTACTATACCCCAGTGTTATAGTGACAGACCTGTACCCACCACCACTGTACCCCAGTGTTATACATTGATAGACCTGTACCCACCAGTACTGTACAAGGTTATACAGTGACAGACCTGTACCCACCAGTACTGTACCCCAGTGTTTTACAGTGACAGACCTGTACCCACCAGTACTGTATCCCAGTGTTATACAGTGACAGACCTGTACCCACCAGTACTGTACCCCAGTGTTATACAGTGACAGACCTGTATCCACCAGTACTGTAACCAGTACTGTACCCCAGTGTTATTCAGTGACAGACCTGTACCCACCAGTACTGTACCCCAGTGTTATACAGTGACAGACCTGTATCCACCAGTACTGTACCCCAGTGTTATACAGTGACAGACCTGTACCCACCAGTACTGTACCCCAGTGTTATACAGTGACAGACCAGTATCCACCAGTACTGTACCCCAGTGTTATATAGTGACAGACCTGTACCCACCAGTACTGTACCCCAGTGTTATAGTGACAGACCTGTATCCACCAGTACTGTACCCCAGTGTTATACAGTGACAGACCTGTGCCCACCAGTACAGTACCTCAGTGTTATACAGTGGCAGACCTGTACCCCTGAGTACTGTACCCCACTGTTACACACTGACAGACCTGTACCCACCAGTACTGTACACCAGTGTTATACAGTGATAGACCTGTACCTACCAGTACTATACCCCAGTGTTATAAAGTGACAGACCTGTACCCACCACCACTGTACCCCAGTGTTATACATTGATAGACCTGTACGCACCAGTACTGTACCCCAGTGTTATACAGTGACAGACCTGTACCCACCAGTACTGTACACGTGTTATACAGTGACAGACCTGTACCCCAGTACTGTACCCCAGTGTTATACAGTGACAGACCTATACCCACCAGTACTGTATCCCAGTGTTATACAGTGACAGACCTGTACCCACCAGTACTGTACCCCAGTGTTATACAGTGACAGACCTGTACCCACCAGTACTGTACCCCAGTGTTATACAGTGACAGACCGGTACCCACCAGTACTGTACCCCAGTGTTATACAGTGATAGACCTGTACCCACCAGTACTGTACCCCAGTGTTATACAGTGACAGACCTGTACCCACCAGCACTGTACCCCAGTGTTATACTGTGACAGACCTGTACCCCAGTGTTATACAGTGACAGACCTGTACCCACCAGCACTGTACCCCAGTGTTATACAGTGACAGACCTGTACCCACCAGTATTGTACCCCAGTGTTATACAGTGACAGACCTGTACCCACCAGTACTGTACCCCAGTGTTACACACTGACAGACCTGTACCCACCAGTACTGTACCCGTGGTATACAGTGACAGACCTGTATCCACCAGCACTGTACCCCAGTGTTATACAGTGATAGACCTGTACCCACCAGTACTGTACCCCAGTGTTATACAGTGACAGACCTGTACCCACCAGTACTGTACCCCAGTGTTATACAGTGACAGACCTGTACCTACCAGTACTATACCCCAGTGTTATAGTGACAGGCCTGTACCCACCACCACTGTACCCCAGTGTTATACATTGATAGACCTGTACCCACCAGTACTGTACAAGGTTATACAGTGACAGACCTGTATCCACCAGTACTGTACCCCAGTATTTTACAGTGACAGACCTGTACCCACCAGTACTGTATCCCAGTGTTATACAGTGACAGACCTGTACCCACCAGTACTGTACCCCAGTGTTATACAGTGACAGACCTGTATCCACCAGTACTGTACCCGTGTTATACAGTGACAGACCTGTACCCACCAGTACTGTACCCCAGTGTTATACAGTGACAGACCTGTATCCACCAGTACTGTTCCCCAGTGTTATACAGTGACAGACCTGTACCCACCAGTACTGTACCCCAGTGTTATACAGTGACAGACCTGTATCCACCAGTACTGTACCCCAGTGTTATACAGTGACATACCTGTACCCACCAGTACTGTACCCCAGTGTTATACAGTGACAGACCTGTATCCACCAGTACTTTACCCCAGTGTTATATAGTGACAGACCTGTACCCACCAGTACTGTACCCCAGTGTTATACAGTGACAGACCTGTATCCACCAGTACTGTACCCCAGTGTTATACAGTGACAGACCTGTGCCCACCAGTACAGTACCTCAGTGTTATACAGTGGCAGACCTGTACCCATGAGTACTGTACCCCAGTGTTATACAGTGACAGACCTGTACCCACCAGTACTGTACCCCAGTGTTATACAGTGACAGACCTGTACCCACCAGTACTGTACCCCAGTGTTATACAGTGACTGACCTGTACCCACCAGTACTGTACCCCAGTGTTATACAGTGACTGACCTGTACCCACCAGTACAGTACCTCAGTGTTATACAGTGGCAGGCCTGTGCTCACCAGTACTGTACCCCAGTGTTATACAGTGGCAGACCTGTACCCATGAGTACTGTACCCCAGTGTTATACAGTGACTGACCTGTACCCACCAGTACTGTACCCCAGTGTTATACAGTGACTGACCTGTACCCACCAGTACTGTACCCCAGTGTTATACAGTGACTGACCTGTACCCACCAGTACTGTACCCCAGTGTTATACAGTGACAGACCTGTATCCACCAGTACTGTACCCCAGTGTTATACAGTGACAGACCTGTGCCCACCAGTACAGTACCTCAGTGTTATACAGTGGCAGACCTGTGCTCACCAGTACTGTACCCCAGTGTTATACAGTGGCAGACCTGTACCCATGAGTACTGTACCCCAGTGTTATACAGTGACTGACCTGTACCCACCAGTACTGTACCCCAGTGTTATACAGTGACTGACCTGTACCCACCAGTGCTGTACCCCAGTGTTATACAGTGACAGACCTGTACCCACCAGTACTGTACCCCAGTGTTATACAGTGACAGACCTGTACCCACCAGTACTGTACCCCAGTGTTATACAGTGACAGACCTGTACCCACCAGTACTGTACCCCAGTGTTATACAGTGACAGACCTGTACCCACCAGTACTGTACCCCAGTGTTATACATTGACAGACCTGTACCCACCAGTACTGTACCCCAGTGTTATACAGTGACAGACCGGTACCCACCAGTACTGTACCCCAGTGTTAGTGACAGACCTGTACCCACCAGTACTGTACCCCAGTGTTATATAGTGACACACCTGTACCCACCAGTACTGTACCCCAGTGTTATACAATGACAGACCTGTACCCACCAGTACTGTACCCCAGTGTTATACAGTGACAGACCTGTGCCCACCAGTACAGTACCCCAGTGTTATACAGTGGCAGACCTGTGCTCACCAGTACTGTACCCCAGTGTTATACAGTGACAGACCTGTACCCATGAGTACTGTACCCCAGTGTTATACAGTGACTGACCTGTGCCCACCAGTACTGTACCCCAGTGTTATACAGTGACTGACCTGTACCCACCAGTACTGTACCCCAGTGTTATACAGTGACTGACCTGTACCCACCAGTGCTGTACCCCAGTGTTATACAGTGACAGACCTGTACCCACCAGTACTGTACCCCAGTGTTATACAGTGACAGACCTGTACCTACCAGTGCTGTACCCCAGTGTTATACATTGGCAGACCTGTACCCCAGTGTTATACAGTGATAGACCTGTACCTACCAGTACTATACCCCAGTGTTATACAGTGACAGACCTGTATCCACCAGTACTGTAACCAGTACTGTACCCCAGTGTTATACAGTGACAGACCTGTACCCACCAGTACTGTACCACAGTGTTATACAGTGACAAACCTGTATCCACCAGTACTGTACCCCAGTGTTATACAGTGACAGACCTGTGCCCACCAGTACAGTACCTCAGTGTTATACAGTGGCAGACCTGTACCCATGAGTACTGTACCCCAGTTTTATACAGTGACAGATCTGTGCTCACCAGTACTGTACCCCAGAATTATACAGTGACAGACCTGTACCCACCAGTACTGTACCCCAGTGTTATACAGTGACAGACCTGTGCCCATGAGTACTGTACCCCAGTGTTACACACTGACAGACCTGTACCCACCAGTACTGTACCCCAGTGTTATACAGTGACAGACCTGTACCCACCAGTACTGTACCCCAGTGTTATACAGTGACAGACCGGTACCCACCAGTACTGTACCCCAGTGTTATACAGTGACAGACCTGTACCTACCAGTACTGTACCCAGTTTTATACAGTGACAGATCTGTGCTCACCAGTACTGTACCCCAGAATTATACAGTGACAGACCTGTACCCACCAGTACTGTACCCGTGGTATACAGTGACAGACCTGTATCCACCAGCACTGTACCCCAGTGTTATACAGTGATAGACCTGTACCCACCAGTACTGTACCCCAGTGTTATACAGTGACAGACCTGTACCCACCAGTACTGTACCCCAGTGTTATACAGTGACAGACCTGTACACACCAGTACTGTACCCCAGTGTTATACAGTGACAGACCTGTACCTACCAGTGCTGTACCCCAGTGTTATACATTGGCAGACCTATAACCACGAGTACTGTACCCCAGTGTTATACAGTGACAGACCTGTACCCACCAGTACTGTACCCCAGTGTTACACACTGACAGCCCTGTACCCCAGTGTTATACAGTGATAGACCTGTACCTACCAGTACTATACCCCAGTGTTATAGTGACAGACCTGTACCCACCACCACTGTACCCCAGTGTTATACATTGATAGACCTGTACCCACCAGTACTGTACAAGGTTATACAGTGACAGACCTGTACCCACCAGTACTGTACCCCAGTGTTTTACAGTGACAGACCTGTACCCACCAGTACTGTATCCCAGTGTTATACAGTGACAGACCTGTACCCACCAGTACTGTACCCCAGTGTTATACAGTGACAGACCTGTATCCACCAGTACTGTAACCAGTACTGTACCCCAGTGTTATACAGTGACAGACCTGTACCCACCAGTACTGTACCCCAGTGTTATACAGTGACAGACCTGTATCCACCAGTACTGTACCCCAGTGTTATACAGTGACAGACCTGTACCCACCAGTACTGTACCCCAGTGTTATACAGTGACAGACCAGTATCCACCAGTACTGTACCCCAGTGTTATATAGTGACAGACCTGTACCCACCAGTACTGTACCCCAGTGTTATAGTGACAGACCTGTATCCACCAGTACTGTACCCCAGTGTTATTCAGTGACAGACCTGTGCCCACCAGTACAGTACCTCAGTGTTATACAGTGGCAGACCTGTACCCCTGAGTACTGTACCCCACTGTTACACACTGACAGACCTGTACCCACCAGTACTGTACCCCAGTGTTATACAGTGATAGACCTGTACCTACCAGTACTATACCCCAGTGTTATAAAGTGACAGACCTGTACCCACCACCACTGTACCCCAGTGTTATACATTGATAGACCTGTACGCACCAGTACTGTACCCCAGTGTTATACAGTGACAGACCTGTACCCACCAGTACTGTACACGTGTTATACAGTGACAGACCTGTACCCACCAGTACTGTACCCCAGTATTTTACAGTGACAGACCTGTACCCACCAGTACTGTATCCCAGTGTTATACAGTGACAGACCTGTACCCACCAGTACTGTACCCCAGTGTTATACAGTGACAGACCTGTATCCACCAGTACTGTACCCGTGTTGTACAGTGACAGACCTGTACCCACCAGTACTGTTCCCCAGTGTTATACAGTGACAGACCTGTATCCACCAGTACTGTACCCCAGTGTTATACAGTGACAGACCTGTACCCACCAGTACTGTACCCCAGTGTTATACAGTGACAGACCTGTATCCACCAGTACTGTACCCCAGTGTTATACAGTGACATACCTGTACCCACCAGTACTGTACCCCAGTGTTATACAGTGACAGACCTGTATCCACCAGTACTGTACCCCAGTGTTATATAGTGACAGACCTGTACCCACCAGTACTGTACCCCAGTGTTATACAGTGACAGACCTGTATCCACCAGTACTGTACCCCAGTGTTATACAGTGACAGACCTGTGCCCACCAGTACAGTACCTCAGTGTTATACAGTGGCAGACCTGTACCCATGGGTACTGTACCCCAGTGTTATACAGTGACAGACCTGTACCCACCAGTACTGTACCCCAGTGTTATACAGTGACAGACCTGTACCCACCAGTATTGTACCCCAGTGTTATACAGTGACTGACCTGTACCCACCAGTACTGTACCCCAGTGTTATACAGTGACTGACCTGTACCCACCAGTACAGTACCTCAGTGTTATACAGTGGCAGGCCTGTGCTCACCAGTACTGTACCCCAGTGTTATACAGTGGCAGACCTGTACCCATGAGTACTGTACCCCAGTGTTATACAGTGACTGACCTGTACCCACCAGTACTGTACCCCAGTGTTATATAGTGACAGACCTGTACCCACCAGTACTGTACCCCAGTGTTATACAGTGACTGACCTGTACCCACCAGTGCTGTACCCCAGTGTTATATAGTGACAGACCTGTACCCACCAGTACTGTACCCCAGTGTTATACAGTGACAGACCTGTATCCACCAGTACTGTACCCCAGTGTTATACAGTGACAGACCTGTGCCCACCAGTACAGTACCTCAGTGTTATACAGTGGCAGACCTGTGCTCACCAGTACTGTACCCCAGTGTTATACAGTGGCAGACCTGTACCCATGAGTACTGTACCCCAGTGTTATACAGTGACAGACCTGTACCCACCAGTACTGTGCCCCAGTGTTATACAGTGACTGACCTGTACCCACCAGTACTGTACCCCAGTGTTATACAGTGACTGACCTGTACCCACCAGTACTGTACCCCAGTGTTATATAGTGACAGACCTGTACCCACCAGTGCTGTACCCCAGTGTTATACAGTGACAGACCTGTACCCACCAGTACTGTACCCCAGTGTTATACAGTGACAGACCTGTATCCACCAGTACTGTACCCCAGTGTTATACAGTGACAGACCTGTACCCACCAGTACTGTACCCCAGTGTTATACAGTGACAGACCTGTACCCACCAGTACTGTACCCCAGTGTTATACAGTGACATACCTGTACCCACCAGTACTGTACCCCAGTGTTATACAGTGACAGACCTGTACCCACCAGTACTGTACCCCAGTGTTGGGCCCCGGTTGGTTTCGGGCCTGTTCCGGGTCTCTCGCTCCTGCCGTCGCCCTGGAAACCGCAGCGCGCATGCGTAGCGCCGCCCTCAACCCCGTGCGTGATGTGTCGGCGCTTGACCCTTGCCCTGTGACCCCGCGCTGACCCCTGTGGAAGTGAGGCCCGTGGCCCGGGGCTGGAGTGAGCCTTTGCCCCCGCCTTGTGGCTGCTGCCGGAAAGTGACGATCCCCGGCCCTGCATCCAGTTAATCCCCAACTACCCCTCCCCCCCCATTGCCCTGTATAATCCCCAACTACCCCTCTCCGCCCATTGCCCTGTATAATCCACAAATTCCCCACTCCCCCCATTGCCCTGTATAATCCCCAACTACCCGTCTGCCCCCATTGCCCTGTATAATCCCCAACTACTCCTCTCCCCCCCCATTGCCCTCTATAATCCCCAACTACCCCTCTCCCCCCATCGCCCTGTATAATCCCCAACTACCCCTCTCCCATTGCCCTGTATAATCCCCAACTACCCCTCTCCCCCCATCGCCCTGTATAATCCCCAACTACCCCTCTCCTCCCATTGCCCTGTATAATCCCCAACTACCCCTCTCCCCCCATCGCCCTGTATAATCCCCAACTACCCCTCTCCCCCCCATCGCCCTGTATAATCCCCAACTACTCCTCTCCCCCCCCCCATTGCCCTGTATAATCCCCAACTACCGCTCTCCCCCCCCCCATTGCCCTGTATAATCCCCAAGTACCCCTCTCCCCCCATCGCCCTGTATAATCCCCAACTACCCCTCTCCCCCCATCGTCCTGTATAATCCCCAACTACCCCTCTCCCCCCATTGCCCTGTATAATCCCCAACTACCCCTCTCCCCCTATTGCCCTGTATAATCCCCAACTACCCCTCTCCCCCCCCCATCGCCCTGTATAATCCCCAACTACCCCTCTCCCCTCATTGCCCTGTATAATCCCCAACTACCCCTCTCCCCCCATTGCCCTGTATAATCCCCAACTACCCCTCTCCCCCTATTGCCCTGTATAATCCCCAACTACCCCTCCACCCCATTGCCCTGTATAATCCCCAACTACCCCTCCCCCCCCATTGCCCTGTATAATCCCCAACTACCCCTCCCCCCCCATTGCCCTGTATAATCCCCAACTACCCCTCTCCCCCCCATTGCCCTGTATAATCCCCAACTACCCCTCTCCCCCCATTGCCCTGTATAATCCCCAACTACCCCTCCACCCCATTGCCCTGTATAATCCCCAACTACCCCTCCCCCCCCATTGCCCTGTATAATCCCCAACTATCCCTCCCCCCCCATTGCCCTGTATAATCCCCAACTACCCCTCTCCCCCCATTGCCCTGTATAATCCCCAACTACCCCTCCCCCCCCCATTGCCCTGTATAATCACCAACTACCCCTCTCCCCCCATTGCCCTGTATAATCCCCAACTACCCCTCTCCCACATCGCCCTGTATAATCCCCAACTACACCTCCCCCTCCATCGCCCTGTATAATCCCCAACTACCCCTCCCCCCATTGCCTTGTATAATCCCCAACTACCCCTCTCCCCCCATTGCCTTGTATAATCCCCAACTACCCCTCTCTCCCCATTGCCTTGTATAATCCCCAACTACCCCTCTCCCCCCATTGCCTTGTATAATCCCCAACTACCCCTCTCCTCCCATTGCCCTGTATAATCCCCAACTACCCCTCTTCCCCCATTGCCCTGTATAATCCCCAACTACCCCTCTCCCCCCATTGCCCTGTATAATCCCCAACTACCCCTCTCCCCCCATTGCCCTGTATAATCCCCAACTACCCCTCTCCCCCCATTGCCCTGTATAATCCCCAACTACCGCTCTCCCCCCCATTGCCTTGTATAATCCCCAACTACCCCTCTCCCCCCATTGCCTTGTATAATCCCCAACTACCGCTCTCAGCCCCATTGCCCTGTATAATCCCCAACTACCCCTCTCCCCCCAATGCCCTGTATAATCCCCAACTACCCCTCTCCCCCCATTGCCCTGTATAATCCCCAACTACCCCTCTCCCCCCATTTCCCTGTATAATCCCCAGCTACCACTCTTCCCCCCCCCATCGCCCTTTATAATCCCCAACTACCCCTCTCCCCCCATTGCCCTGTATAATCCCCAACTACCTCTCTACCCCCATTGCCCTGAATAATCCCCAACTAACCCTCTCCCCCATTGCCTTGTATAATCCCCAACTATCCCTCCCCCCCGTATTGCCTTGTATAATCCCCAACTACCCCTTTCCGCCCATCGCCCTGTATAATCCCCAACTACCCCTCCCCCCATCGCCCTGTATAATCCCCAACTACCCCTCTCCCCCCCATTGCCCTGTATAATCCCCAACTACCCCTCTCTGCCCATTACCCTGTATAATCCCCAACTACCCCTCTCCCCCCATTGCCCTGTAAAATCCCCAACTACCCCTCTCCCCACCCATTGCCCTGCATAATCCCCAACTACCCCTCTCCCCCCATTGCCCTGTATAATCCCCAACTACCCCTCTCCCCCCATCGCCCTGTATAATCCCCAACTACCCCTCTCCCCCCATCGCTCTGTATAATCCCCAACTACCCCTCTCCCCCCATTGCCCTGTATAATCCCCAACTAACCCTCTCCCCCATTGCCTTGTATAATCCCCAACTATCCCTCTCCCCCCATTGCCTTGTATAATACCCAACGACCCCTCTCCCCCCCCATTGCCTTGTATAATACCAACTACCCCTCTCCCCCCCATCGCTCTGTATAATCCCCAACTACCCCTCTCCGCCCATTGCCCTGTATAATCCTCAACTACGCCTCTCCCCCATTGCCCTGTACAATCCCCAACTACCCCTCTCCCAACCCCATTGCCCTGTATAATCCCCAACTACCCCTCTCCCCCCATCGCCCTGTATAATCCGCAACTACCCCTCCCCCATCGCCCTGTATAATCCCCAACTACCCCTCCCCCATCGCCCTGTATAATCCCCAAGTACCCCTCCCCCATCACCCTGTATAATCCCCAACTACCCCTCTCTCCCCATTGCCCTGTATAATCCCCAACTACCCCTCTCCGCCCATCGCCCTGTATAATCCCCAACTACCCCTCTCCCCCCCCATTGCCCTGTATAATCCCCAACTACCCCTCTCTGCCCATTACCCTGTATAATCCCCAACTACCCCTCTCCCCCCATTGCCCTGTAAAATCCCCAACTACCCCTCTCCCCACCCATTGCCCTGTATAATCCCCAACTACCCTTCTCCGCCCATTGCCCTGTATAATCCCCAACTACCCCTCTCCCCCCCATCGCCCTGTATAATCCCCAACTACCCCTCTCCCCCCATCGCCCTGTATAATCCCCAACTACCCCTCTCCTCCCATTGCCCTGTATAATCCCCAACTACCCCTCTCCCCCCATCGCCCTGTATAATCCCCAACTACCCCTCTCCTCCCCATCGCCCTGTATAATCCCCAACTACCCCTCTCCCCCCCCCCATTGCCCTGTATAATCCCCAACTACCGCTCTCCCCCCCATTGCCCTGTATAATCCCCAACTACCCCTCTCCCCCCATCGTCCTGTATAATCCCCAACTACCCCTCCCCCCCCCATTGCCCTGTATAATCCCCAACTACCCCTCTCCCCCCATTGCCCTGTATAATCCCCAACTACCCCTCTCCCCCCATTGCCCTGTATAATCCCCAACTACCCCTCCACCCCATTGCCCTGTATAATCCCCAACTACCCCTCCCCCCCCATTTCCCTGTATAATCCCCAACTACCCCTCCCCCCCCATTGCCCTGTATAATCCCCAACTACCCCTCTCCCCCCATTGCCCTGTATAATCCCCAACTACCCCTCTCCCCCCATTGCCCTGTATAATCCCCAACTACCCCTCCACCCCATTGCCCTGTATAATCCCCAACTACCCCTCTCCCCCCATCGCCCTGTATAATCCCCAACTACCCCTCCCCCATCGCCCTGTATAATCCCCAACTACCCCTCCCCCATCGCCCTGTATAATCCCCAACTACCCCTCCCCCGTCGCCCTGTATAATCCCCAACTACCCCTCTCTCCCCATTGCCCTGTATAATCCCCAACTACCCCTCTCCGCCCATCGCCCTGTATAATCCTCAACTACCCCTCCCCCCCCATCGCCCTGTATAATCCCCAACTACCCCTCTCCCCCCCCATTGCCCTGTATAATCCCCAACTACCCCTCTCTGCCCATTACCCTGTATAATCCCCAACTACCCCTCTCCCCCCATTGCCCTGTAAAATCCCCAACTACCCCTCTCCCCACCCATTGCCCTGTATAATCCCCAACTACTCTTCTCCGCCCATTGCCCTGTATAATCCCCAACTACCCCTCTCCCCCCCCATTGCCCTGTATAATCCCCAACTACCCCTCTCCCCCCATCGCCCTGTATAATCCCCAACTACCCCTCTCCTCCCATTGCCCTGTATAATCCCCAACTACCCCTCTCCCCCCATCGCCCTGTATAATCCCCAACTACCCCTCTCCCCCCCATCGCCCTGTATAATCCCCAACTACCCCTCTCCCCCCCCCATTGCCCTGTATAATCCCCAACTACCGCTCTCCCCCCCCATTGCCCTGTATAATCCCCAACTACCCCTCTCCCCCCATCGTCCTGTATAATCCCCAACTACCCCTCCCCCCCCCATTGCCCTGTATAATCCCCAACTACCCCTCTCCCCCCATTGCCCTGTATAATCCCCAACTACCCCTCTCCCCCCATTGCCCTGTATAATCCCCAACTACCCCTCCACCCCATTGCCCTGTATAATCCCCAACTACCCCTCCCCCCCATTGCCCTGTATAATCCCCAACTACCCTTCCCCCCCCATTGCCCTGAATAATCCCCAATTACCCCTCTCCCCCATTGCCCTGTATAATCCCCAACTACCCCTCTCCCCCCATTGCCCTGTATAATCCCCAACTACCCCTCCACCCCATTGCCCTGTATAATCCCCAACTACCGCTCCACCCCATTGCCCTGTATAATCCCCAACTATCCCTCTCCCCCCATTGCCCTGTATAATCCCCAACTACCCCTCCCCCCCCATTGCCCTGTATAATCCCCAACTACCCCTCTCCCCCCATTGCCCTGTATAATCCCCAACTACCCCTCTCCCCCCATTGCCCTGTATAATCCCCAACTACCCCTCCACCCCATTGCCCTGTATAATCCCCAACTACCCCTCTCCCCCCATTGCCCTGTATAATCCCCAACTACCCCTCTCCCCCCATTGCCCTGTATAATCCCCAACTAACCCTCCACCCCATTGCCCTGTATAATCCCCAACTACCCCTCCACCCCATTGCCCTGTATAATCCCCAACTACCCCTCTCCCCCCATTGCCCTGTATAATCCCCAACTACCCCTCTCCCCCCATTGCCCTGTATAATCCCCAACTAACCCTCCACCCCATTGCCCTGTATAATCCCCAACTACCCCTCCCCCCATTGCCCTGTATAATCCCCAACTACCCCTCCCCCCCATTGCCCTGTATAATCACCAACTACCCCTCTCCCCCCATTGCCCTGTATAATCCCAACTACCCCTCTCCCCCCATTGCCCTGTATAATCCCCAACTACCCCTCTCCCCCCATCGCCCTGTATAATCCCCAACTACACCTCCCCCTCCATCGCCCTGTATAATCCCCAACTACCCCTCCTCCCATTGCCTTGTATAATCCCCAACTACCCCTCTCCCCCCATTGCCTTGTATAATCCCCAACTACCCCTCTCCCCCCATTGCCTTGTATAATCCCCAACTACCCCTCTCCCCCCATTGCCTTGTATAATCCCCAACTACCCCTCTCCTCCCATTGCCCTGTATAATCCCCAACTACCCCTCTTCCCCCATTGCCCTGTATAATCCCCAACTACCCCTCTCCCCCCATTGCCCTGTATTATCCCCAACTACCCCTCTCCCCCCATTGCCCTGTATAATCCCCAACTACCCCTCTCCCCCCATCGCCCTGTATAATCCCCAACTACACCTCCCCCTCCATCGCCCTGTATAATCCCCAACTACCCCTCCTCCCATTGCCTTGTATAATCCCCAACTACCCCTCTCCCCCCATTGCCCTGTATTATCCCCAACTACCCCTCTCCCCCCATTGCCCTGTATAATCCCCAACTACCCCTCTCCCCCCATTGCCCTGTATAATCCCCAACTAACGCTCTCCCCCCCATTGCCTTGTATAATCCCCAACTACCCCTCTCCCCCCATTGCCTTGTATAATCCCCAACTACCGCTCTCACCCCCATTGCCCTGTATAATCCCCAACTACCCCTCTCCCCCCAATGCCCTGTATAATCCCCAACTACCCCTCTCCCCCCATTGCCCTGTATAATCCCCAACTACCCCTCTCCCCCCATTTCCCTGTATAATCCCCAGCTACCCCTCTTCCCCCCCCCCCATCGCCCTTCATAATCCCCAACTACCCCTCTCCCACCATTGCCCTGTATAATCCCCAACTACCTCTCTACCCCATTGCCTTGTATAATCCCCAACTATCCCTCCCCCCCGTATTGCCTTGTATAATACCCAACGACCCCTCTCCCCCCCATCGCTCTGTATAATCCCCAACTACCCCTCTCCCCCCATTGCCCTGTATAATCCCCAACTAACCCTCTCCCCCATTGCCTTGTATAATCCCCAACTATCCCTCTCCCCCCATTGCCTTGTATAATACCCAACGACCCCTCTCCCCCCCATTGCCTTGTGTAATACCAACTACCCCTCTCCCCCCCATCGCTCTGTATAATCCTCAACTACCCCTCTCCCCCATTGCCCTGTACAATCCCCAGCTACCCCTCTCCCAACCCCATTGCCCTGTATAATCCCCAACTACCCCTCTCCGCCCATCGCCCTGTATAATCCCCAACTACCCCTCTCCGCCCATCGCCCTGTATAATCCCCAACTCCCCCTCTCCCCCCATCGCCCTGTATAATCCCCAACTACCCCTCCCCCATCGTCCTGTATAATCCCCAACTACCCCTCCCCCATCGCCCTGTATAATCCCCAACTACCCCTCCCCCATCGCCCTGTATAATCCCCAACTACCCCTCCCCCATCACCCTGTATAATCCCCAACTACCCCTCTCTCCCCATTGCCCTGTATAATCCCCAACTACCCCTCTCCGCCCATCGCCCTGTATAATCCTCAACTACCCCTCCCCCCCATCGCCCTGTATAATCCCCAACTACCCCTCTCCCCCCCCCCATTGCCCTGTATAATCCCCAACTACCCCTCTCTGCCCATTACCCTGTATAATCCCCAACTACCCCTCTCCCCCCATTGCCCTGTAAAATCCACAACTACCCCTCTCCCCACCCATTGCCCTGTATAATCCCCAACTACCCTTCTCCGCCCATTGCCCTGTATAATCCCCAACTATCCCTCTCCCCCCATTGCCCTGTATAATCTCCAACTACCCCTCTCCCCCCCCCATCGCCCTGTATAATCCCCAACTACCCCTCTCCCCCCATTGCCGTGTATAATCCCCAACTACCCCTCTCCCCCCATTGCCCTGTATAATCCCCAACTACCCCTCTCCCCCCATTGCCCTGTATAATCCCCAACTACCCCTCTCCCCCCATTGCCCTGTATAATCCCCAACTACCCCTCTCCCCCCCATCGCCCTGTATAATCCCCAACTACCCCTCTCCCCCCCATTGCCCTGTATAATCCCCAACTACCCCTCTCCCCCCATCGCCCTGTATAATCCCCAACGAACCCACTGCCGTGCTCTCTCCCCAACGAACCCACTACCGTGCTCTCTCCCCATAACCATCATAGGCTGTCCCTCGAAATCGAGGAAGACTTGCTTCCACTCTAAAAGTGAGTTCTCAGGTGACTGTACAGTCCAATATGGGAATTGTAGTCTCTGTCACAGGTGGGACAGACAGTGGTTGAAGGAAAGGGTGGGTGGGGAGTCTGGTTTGCCGCACGCTCCTTCCGCTGCCCACACTTGATTTCTGCATGCTCTCGGCGACGAGACTCGAGGTGCTCAGCGCCCTCCCAGATGCTCTTCCTCCAATTAGGGCGGTCTTTGGCTAGGGATTCCCAGGTGTCGGTGGGGATGCTGCATTCCACAGCCCTGTATCAATCCCACTACACCACTCTCTCCCCACAGCCCTGTATCAATCCCAAACTAATCCCACTGCCCCGCTCTCTCCCCACAGCCCTGTATCAATCCCAAACTAATCCCACTGCCCCGCTCTCTCCCCACAGCCCTGTATCAATCCCAAACTAATCCCACTGCCCCGCTCTCTCCCCACAGCCCTGTATCAATCCCAAACTAATCCCACTGCCCCGCTCTCTCCCCACAGCCCTGTATCAATCCCAAACTAATCCCACTGCCCCGCTCTCTCCCCACAGCCCTGTATCAATCCCAAACTAATCCCACTGCCCCGCTCTCTCCCCACAGCCCTGTATCAATCCCAAACTAATCCCACTGCCCCGCTCTCTCCCCACAGCCCTGTATCAATCCCAAACTAATCCCACTGCCCCGCTCTCTCCCCACAGCCCTGTATCAATCCCAAACTAATCCCACTGCCCCGCTCTCTCCCCACAGCCCTGTATCAATCCCAAACTAATCCCACTGCCCCGCTCTCTCCCCACAGCCCTGTATCAATCCCCAAACTAATCCCACTGCCCCGCTCTCTCGCCACAGCCTTATATCAATCCCCAAACTAATCCCACTGCCCCGCTCTCTCCCCATAGCCCTGTACCAATCCCAAACTAATCCCACTGCCCCACCCTCTCCCCATAGCCCTGTACCAATCCCAAACTAATCCCACTGCCTCGCCCTCTCCCCATAGTCCTGTACCAATCCCAAACTAATCCCACTGCCCCGCCCTCTCCCCATAGTCCTGTACCAATCCCAAACTAATCCCACTACCCCGCTCTCTCCCCATAGTCCTGTACCAATCCCAAACTAATCCCACTGCCCCGCTCTCTCCCCATAGTCCTGTACCAATCCCAAACTAATCCCACTCTCTCCCCATCGTCCTGTACCAACTCCACACTAATCCCACTGCCCCACTCTCTCCCCAAAGCCCTGTATAAATCCCCAAACTAATCCCACTGCCCCACTCTCTCCCCAAAGCCCTGTATAAATCCCAAACTAATCCCACTGCCCCACTCTCTCCCCATAGCCCTGTATCAATCCCACACTAATCCCACTCTCTCCCCATAGATCCCACTCTCTCCCCATAGCCCTGTATCAATCCCAAACTAATCCCACTGTCCCGCTCTCCCCATAGCCCTGTATCAATCCCAAACTAATCCCACTGTCCCGCTCTCCCCATAGCCCTGTATCAATCCCAAACTAATCCCACTGCCCCACTCTCTCCCCATAGCCCTGTATCAATCCCAAACTAATCCCACTGTCTCGCTCTCCCCATAGCCCTGTATCAATCCCCAAACTAATCCCACTGTCCCGCTCTCCCCATAGCCCTGTATCAATCTCTGCTTCAAAATATTTATCCAAATTTCCAGTAGAAGTTGCCATGGATTGTGCCTCAGATATTCCCTGTGGGAAATACTTCCAGCTCTATCAGCGGCTGTGGCAGAATATTTTCCCCAATCTCTCTTCTCAACCAATGATGGATTTAAATTGATGGGCCCTGGTCACTGAAATAGTCTATTCGTGATTCAGCCTCCAAACCCTTCCTCACTTTAGCCCAGGAGGGGGAGCCTGGAGAACACCGAGAAGAACAGGTAAAAAAATTCAATAAACTAATTAGTGAGTTTTGAGGATGAAAGAAACAGATGGCGGACAGTATTAAATATGGATTTTATTTTTATTCTGAACTGAGAAACACACATCTACAAATGCTTAATTCACTGTTTAAAAGACTTCTTAGGAATTAATTATTAACTAACAGTCAACCAGTCAAACCTAAAATCAAACAGTCTTTAGGTACATGCTCGAATGATATGTTGTACTGATTATATTATGCTGCAAATACCGTGTACATAATGCATATTATACGGTATGTGCAGCGTATAATAGTGTGCATGGTATATGCAGCGTATTATACACTGTACGCAGTATGTGCAGTGTAGTATACACACTATGCGGTATGTGCAGTGTATTATACACTGTACACAGAATGTGCTGCGTATTATACACACTGTACACGGAATGTGCAGCGTATTATACGCACTGTGCACGGTATGTGCTGCGTATTATACGCACTGTACACGGTATGTGCAGCGTATTATACTCACTGTACACGGTATGTGCAGTGTATAATACGCACTGTACACGGTATGTGCAGCGTATTATACACACTGTGTACATGGTATGTGCAGCGAATTATACACGCTGTGTACACGGCATGTGCAGCGAATTATACACACTTTACACGGTATGTGCTGCGTATTATACACACTGTATACGGTATGTGCTGCATATTATACACTTTGTACACGGTATGTGCAGTGTATCATATACACGGTATGTGCAACATATTATACACACTGTACACAGTATGTACAGCGTTTATACACACTGTACATGGTGTGTGCAGCATATTATACAGACTGTACACGGTATGTGCAGCATATTATACACTGTACACAGTATGTGCAGCGTATTATACACACTGTGTACACAGTATGTGCAGCGTATTATACACTGTGTACACGATATGTGCAGCATATTATACACACTTTACACGGTTTGTGCAGCGTATTATACACAGTGTACACGATATGTGCAGCATATTATACACACTGTACACGATATGTGCAGCGTATTATACACACTGTGTACACGGTATGTGCAGCATATTATACAGACTGTACACGGTATGTGCAGCGTATTATACACACGGTACACGGTATGTGCAGCGTATTATACACACTGTGTACACGATATGTGCAGCGTATTATACACACTGTGTACACGGTATGTGCAGCGTATTATACACACTGTGTACACGGTATGTGCAGCGTATTATACACACTGTGTACATGGTATGTGCAGCGTATTATACACATTGTACACGGTATGTGCAGCATTTTATACACACGGTATGTGCAGCGTATTATACACACGGTATGTGCAGCGTATTATACACACTGTACATGATATGTGCAGCGTATTATACACAGTGTACACGGTATGTGCAGCATATTATACACACTGTGTACGCGGTATGTACAGCGTATTATACACACGGTACGAGGTATGTGCAGCGTATCATACACTGTACGCGGTATGTGCAGCATGTTATACACACTGTACGGGGTTTATGCAGCATATTGTATATACTGTACACGGTATGTGCAGCATATTATACACACTGTGTACATGGTATGTGCAGTGTATTATACACACTGTACGAGGTATGTGCAGCGTATTATACACACTGTACGCAGTATGTGTAGCGTATTATACACACTGTGTACATGGTATGTGCAGTGTATTATACACACTGTACGCAGTATGTGTAGCGTATTATACACACTGTGTACGCGGTATGTGCAGCGTATTATACGCACTGTGTACATGGTATGTACAGCGTATTATAGACACTGTGTATGTGAAGTGTATTATACACACTGTGTACGCAGTATGTGCAGAGTATTATACACATACCGCGTACAATGTGCATAATATACTGCAGATATTGTGTACTTGCTGCCTTGAATGCGCATCCTGCTTGCGTATATACTCTGTACAAGCCGTGTGTGTAGACTGTGTGCATGTATGTATATCCTGTGCACGTGATGTGTATACGCTGCATTTAGACTGTGTGTAGACTGGATATGGCCTGTTTTCTCACTCTGTTTAAAAGGGACTAAAAGTTGCACAATTTAATAAATATCTCATACACTGACAAATTGTAGTTTATTTTACACAAATATCAAAAATCTCATAGTGGTTGTATTGTAGCCCATACTGAATTATTAATTCTAATTATTAAAGCTAGGAATAAATACCATATGGATTGCTTGACTAAACAATATTGAGAGTTCTAACACAGAGTGGTTTTGATGGTTGGAGCGTAGTCTGATGGAGTGATCAGTGACCAGGGTCTGGGGGAGAGGCAGTGTCCCAGTCCCGGGGTCTGGGGGACACGCAGTGTCCCAGTCCCGGGGTCTGGGGGAGATGCAGTGTCCCAGTCCCGGGGTCTGGGGGAGACGCAGATGTCTCGTCCCGGGGTCTGGGGGACACGCAGTGTCCCAGTCCCGGGGTCTGGGGGAGACGCAGTGTCCCAGTCCCGGGGTCTGGGGGACACGCAGTGTCCCAGTCCCGGGGTCTGGGGGACACGCAGACGTCTTGTCCCCGTCATTCTCACTTGCTTTTTTAAACCAGCACTCGAGTGAGTTGGTGACTTGCCTTGTGTTTGTACAGCCTGACATTGCATCCGGTCTGCAGTTTCGAGATTATTTCAGCCCTCACAGGAGGTGCAGTGCCCAGACTGTGTGTGAATCACTCTGCAGGACATGCGCCTGGGTTTATAGCACTGGGGTTCGGGAGCTCTGGGATCGGGAGATTGGGATCAGGGATCTGGACCAGGCGATCGGGGATCAGGAATAATGGGGTTGGCTTCACCTTGTTCTGCGTGTTATGAAAATCCTAATGCAAGTGTGTAATTAGCACAAACAGAGTTCACCCCGAGAGTATTGGCTCTGGGAAATGCTGAAAATTCTCAACTACGGACCGCTGTTGATTTTAACACAATTTGGCAAATGTGACAAAAATAACGATTTGGACAGTTTTCCGTTGCCATTGGAAACAGCAGCGGAGCGAAAGATTGACGCGAGCAGCGTACTCCAGATGAGGTGTTCAACAACGTTGAGAGGCGATCTTATTGATTCTGAGGGGGCTCGACAGATGCAGAGAGGATGTTTCCCCTCGTGGGGGAATCTAGAACTAGGGGGCATAGCTTCAGAATAAGGGGTCGCCCATTTAAAACGGAGATGAGGAGGAATTTCTTCTCTCAGAGAGTCGTGAATCTGAATTCTCTGCCCCAGAGAGCTGTGGAGGCTGGGTCATTGAATATATTTAACGTGGAGATAGATAGATTTTTGAACGATAAGGGAGTCAAGGGTTATGGGGAGCGGGCGGGGAAGTGGTGTTGAGGCCAGGATCAGATCAGCCATGATCTTATTGAATGGTGGAGCAGGCTCGAGGGGCCAAATGGCCGACTCCTGCTCCTATTTCTTATCTTATGTTCCCGGCACTGATCCTACACCAGCGGGAGACAGAGCGCAGGCACCACAGACAAAGCCCCACTCATCGCATCCAAGCCAAGGCGGGGACATGGAAATACAAAGGCAGAGAGATGTCAAGCGGGACGCTAGCTCACTATCACCCGTTTTAAACAATCGTACAAACTCAAAATTACCCCCAGCATGTCAGCAGGATTTTCAACCAATGATAGATCACTGTCCGAGCTCCACCCGGGGTCACTGGGCAGTGATCAGGAGCAGGAACCCTGGCTGATTTCCCCTCTCTCTAACCCAGGGGTCACTGGGCAGTGATCAGGAGCAGGAGCCCTGGCTGATTTCCTCTCTCTCTCTAACCCAGGGGTCACTGGACAGTGATCAGGAGCAGGAACCCTGGCTGATTTCCTCTCTCTCTCTAACCCAGGGATCACTGGGCAGTGATCAGGAGCAGGAACCCTGGCTGATTTCCTCTCTCTCTAACCCAGGGGTCACTGGGCAGTGATCAGGAGCAGGAACCCTGGCTGATTTCCTCTCTCTCTAACCCAGGGGTCACTGGTCAGGGATCAGGAGCAGGAACCCTGGCTGATTTCCCCTCTCTCTAACCCAGGGGTCACTGGACAGTGATCAGGAGCAGGATCCCTGGATGACCTTTCCCCTCTAACCCAGGGGAAATTGTGGCCAGTTGTCGACCCTGCTGTCTCCCCGGCTAAGATCAGCCTTGAAGTCACATGACTCGATAAACTCGCTGACAGAGTTCAGGATTAGCATTTACTTGAGGTTTAAGCAGAGACACAGTCAGCAGAAATCAGTCTCTCCGCCTGGCCCATAGCTCACAGTCTGACCTGCCAATGCGCTTCCTCTGACCTCCGCAGCAATCACTGGGAGGACAGCTCACCTCTCACGTCACCACGCTCCTTAATCTCTGCGCTGTGACAGAACAATGTGACAGCCACATCTCGAGGTCTCGCAATGTAAACAAAAGGTTACAACTCGTCACATCTTAACACCGGCACTAATCTAACGCTAATCACTTCTGTGTTCCCACCGGGTGAACATCCTAAGATTCTAAATCTACCAGCCTGCTGCCACCTATAAATGGGACCGCAGAAACTGTGGCCATTAATTCAGACCCTGCAACATATACACTGAGCGTCAACAAGCTACAGTTACTGAGAGATTGAAACAAAAGAGTGTGGCACAGTGAGTACAGCCTGACACAGACACAAGACAGGACGCAGGCCCAGCTCATCCCACATCCCTGCAATAAACAGACCACACAAGGACTTTCAGAAGGCGTTTGACAAAGTACCACATAATACACTTGTTAGCAAAATTGAAGCCCATGGGATTGAAGGGACAGCGGCAGTTGTTGTTTGTTGGATATAAAATCGGCGAAGGGACAGAAAGCAGACAGTAGTGTGAACGGGTGTTTTGCAGACTGGAGGGAAGCCTACAGTGATGTTCCCCCAGGGGTCGGTGTTGGGACCACTGCTCTGTTTGATACACATTAATGACCTGGACTTGGGTATACTGGGCGTAATTTCAAAGTTTGCAAATGGCACAAATTGTAGTAAACAATGAGGCGAATGGTAACAGACTTCAGGACAGAGACAGGCCGGTGAATTGGGCAGACACGGGGCAGATGGAGTTTAACAGAGAGAAGTGTGAAGCGATACATTTCGGTAGGAAGAACGAGGAGAGACAATATAAACTAAAGGATACAATTTAAAGGGGGTGCAGGAACAGAGAGACCAGGGGGTGTACCCACACAAGTCTCTGAAGGTGGCGGGACAAGTTGAGAAGGTTGTGATCCTTGGCTTCAGAAATAGAGGCATAGAGTACATAAGCAGGGAGGCTTCGCTAAACCTGTATAAAACACGGGTTAGGCCCAAGCTGGAGTGTTGTGTCCAATTCTGGGCACAGCACTTTCGGAGGGATATCAAGGCCTTAGAGAGGGTGCAAAGGGGATTTACCAGAATGGTCCCAGGGATGAGGGACTTCAGTTATGTGGTGAGACTGGGATAGCTCTCTTTAGAAGGTTAGGGGGAGATTTGATAGAGGTGTTCAAAATCATGAAGGGTTTTGATAGTAAATAAGGAGACTGTTTCCAGGGGCAGGAGGGTCGGGAACCAGAGGGACACAGATTGACGATAATTGGCAAAAGAATCAGAGGGGGAGATGGAGAATTTTCTTTACGCAGTGAGTTGTTGTGATCTGGAATGCGCCTCCCGAAAGGGCGGTGGGAGCAGTGTGTGGGGTATATCGGTGTTACAGTGAGGGGTGTGGGGTATATCGGTGTTACAGTTGAGGGGTGTGGGATATATCGGTGTTACAGTGAGGGGTGTGGGGTATATCAGTGTTACAGTGAGGGGTGTGGGGTATATCGGTGTTACAGTTGAGGGGTGTGGGATATATCGGTGTTACAGTGTGGGGTGTGGGGTATATCAGTGTTACAGTGAGGGGTGTGGGGTATATCGGTGTTACAGTTGAGGGGTGTGGGGTATATCGGTGTTACAGTTGAGGGGTGTGGGATATATCGGTGTTACGGTGTGGGGTATATCAGTGTTACAGTGAGGGGTGTGGGATATATCGGTGTTACAGTTGAGGGGTGTGGGATATATCGGTGTTACAGTGAGGGGTGTGGGATATATCGGTGTTACAGTGAGGGGTGTGGGGTGTATCGGTGTTACAGTGAGGGGTGTGGGGTGTATCGGTGTTACAGTGAGGGGTGTGGGATATATCGGTGTTACAGTGAGGGGTGTGGGGTATATCTGTTACAGTGAGGGGTGTGGGGTATATCGGTGTTACAGTGAGGGGTGTGGGGTGTATCGGTGTTACAGTGAGGGGTGTGGGGTGTATCGGTGTTACAGTGAGGGGTGTGGGGTATATCAGCGTTACAGTGGGGGGCGATGACACCCCTTGAGGGGGTGTTGCGTGTGAGGGAGTCACGGGACATCGAGGGGACCCAAGGTCATGGCTCCAAGTCCGGCTGCACAATTCAAGACTTTTCCTCTTTCTCTGCAATTTTAGCTAAACTCTGGCGCAAATCGTTTAGTTCGTAAAGCTTGACGTCGAGGATATCGAGAAGTTTGCGGGCGTCGCACTGGATCCGCTCTCGATCGTTCACACAGTCGACCAGAGTCTGCTCCACATCCTGCAGCTGCTGCTCCAGCTCCGCATTCCGACCCTCGACCTCCTGACAACAAAAGGGCAAAGGTGAGGGCCGTTACCGTCAGACCCACAGGCCGTTCCCTGACCAGAGACCCACAGGGACAAGGCCCCCAAACCCTGAGCCCCGTGTCCCCTTCCCCCTCCCTCCTCCTCCGTGACCCCCTCCCTGACTATTTCCCGCACCCCCCTGTCTATCCCCATCCCCCCATGCCCCACCCTGTCTACCATCCCCCGTAGCCCCCTCCCCCTACCTCCCCCTCCGTGACCCCCCTCTCTCCCTGTCTATCCCCCGCTTCCCGTCCCTCCCCTCCCTGACTATTCCCTGCCCCCCCCTGTCTAGCCCCATGCCCCCCGCCGTCCATCCCTTCCCCAGTGCCCCCACCCTGTCAACCCCACCCCCGTGGCCCCCTCCCCCCAGTACCTGCAGTCTGAGCAGCGCTTCCTCCCGGTCAGTCTCTAACTCATTCACATCAGATTTTTGGCTCCTCAACAGCTGGATCTCCTGAGAGAAACAAAAAGATCAGTGAGACGGGGGCAGGGGGAGAGCGGAGAGCGGGGAGCGGGGCGAGGCTCGGGGAGAGCGGGGCTGGGGCTCGGGGAGAGCGGGGCCGGAGCTCGGGGAGAGCGGGGCGAGGCTCGGGGAGAGCGGGGAGCGGGGCGAGGCTCGGGGAGAGCGGGGCCGGAGCTCGGGGAGAGCGGGGCGAGGCTCGGGGAGAGCGGGGAGCGGGGCGAGGCTCGGGGAGAGCGGGGCCGGAGCTCGGGGAGAGCGGGGCCGGAGCTCGGGGAGAGCGGGGCCGGAGCTCGGGGAGAGCGCTCCGATGCCAAACTCTCACTTTGATCGAAACCCCTACGATTGTGTTGGGTTCGGGTTTCTCTCACTGACCTCGCTCAGCCCAGAGCCCGAAAGCAGACAGACTGCCCCAGCACATCCTCGTCACCCAGTGTGTGCCGTTACACGCTGACACATGCAGTCTCGGTGACCCAGTGCGTGCCGTTACACGCAGCCGGGCTTCGAGACTGAGACAGAATCTACAGCAACCCCCAGGCCACTTGGTCCAACTGGTCCATGCTGGTGTTTACGCTGCACACTATCGAGTAATGAGCTGCTCGAATCTTCACAAACCCTCGATGCTCAAACCCGTTCAGACACCAACTGAGCAATCACAGCATTCTCTTCTCTCAGTCATTCGCTTCTCGATTGTCACAGAGCGGCCCAGGATACTTTCCCGGCACTGCCATGTGCCCGTCTCTCACTCCCACACGATTCTTCGATGCACAGATTCAACGAGCGCTGACACTCGGTCTGGGCATCAATATCGGACGGGCAGGGGACCCGCGCCCTGTCTCCGGGGGGGCACATGCCCTGTCACCAGGCAGAGCCCTGTCTCTGGGCGGGTGGAACCCGCGTCCTGTCTCCGGGGGGGCACATGCCCTGTCACCAGGCAGGCACGGCCAGCCTCCGGGCGGGCAGAGCCCTGTCTCTGGGCGGGTGGGACCCGCGCCCTATCACCGGGCGGGCAGGGCCCTGTCACCGGGGGGGCAGGGGCGTGTCACCGGGGGGGGGGGGGGCAGGGGCTTGTCACTGGGCGGGCAGCATCTTGCTGCTGACACACAGCGGCTATCACAGAGAGACACAAACACAAGCCGGACACTTAAAGGGGTCAGCAGCGATCAGGGGATGGTGACATTGCTCGCGAGAAACTGGGGCCATTGAACAAAATGTTCCGGAATCCTCGGCCAGTGTCACTACACCACATTCATCTCACTTTCAATCACCGAGCATGAGCAAACCCGCCACAGAAAACTCTCCGAACAAAACACAAGCTCACAGGTCACAGCCCGAGCGTGTGGGTGATGTCACTGCCCGCACGTGTGGGTGATGTCACTGCCCGCGCGTGTGGGTGATGTCACTGCCCGAGCGTGTGGGTGATGTCACTGCCCGAGCGTGTGGGTGATGTCACTGCCCGAGCGTGTGGGTGATGTCACTGCCCGCGCGTGTGGGTGATGTCACTGCCCGAGCGTGTGGGTGATGTCACTGCCCGGACGTGTGGGTGATGTCACAGAGGTGAGGTTACCTCCTCTTTTTCCTTTAGCAGCGTCTCCAGCTCCTCCACGGATTGGCTGAGGTCCGTGTTCTGAGTGGCAACTGTTACAACGTCCTCACCTTGGGACTCGAGCTCAATAACCTGGAGTCGGGGCGGGGGGAAGAGGGGGGGGAATGAAGGGAAGAGGTTGATGAACTGCTCGGTTCTAAAATAATTTATTAATTCAAGCCACGGATTGAATGTTCTCGTCTCAAAGATGCTGAAGGGAGCATCATCAAGTCGTCCCTTCCCCCCCTTCCGCCGCCCCCCACACCCACGCTTTCCCACCCCCCCCACCACGCTGCTCCCCCAGCCCCCCCCCAACGCTTCTCCCTCCCCCAGTCCCAGCTCCTCACCCGCTCGCGCAGTTTGTCCGACTCCTCTTTATAAGCCACCAGCTGTTTCTTCCATTGCTCGACGGTGATGTTGGATTCGTGTAGCGCCTGCACCAGCTTCGTGTTGTTCTCCTGCAGCGCAAACAGCTCCAGCTCCCACGGCGACTCGCCGATAGAACTGGAGAGAGAGTGAGAGAGAGGGTGGGAGTGAGAGAGAGAGGGAGGGAGGGTGGGAGTGAGAGAGTGAGAGAGTGAGAGGGAGGGTGGGAGTGAGAGAGTGAGAGAGTGAGAGGGAGGGTGGAAGTGAGAGAGTGAGAGGGAGGGGTGAGAGTGAGAGGGAGGGTGGGAGCGAGAGAGTGAGAGGGAGGGTGGGAGCGAGCAAGTGAGAGGGAGGGTGGGAGCGAGCGAGCGAGAGGGAGGGTGGGAGCGAGCGAGCGAGAGGGAGGGTGGGAGCGAGCGAGAGGGAGGGTGGGAGCGAGCGAGAGGGAGGGTGGGAGCGAGCGAGAAGGAGGGTGGGAGCGAGCGAGAGGGAGGGTGGGAGCGAGCGAGAGGGAGGGTGGAGCGAGCGAGAGGGAGGGTGGGAGCGAGCGAGAGGGAGGGTGGGAGCGAGCGAGAGAGAGGGTGGGAGCGAGCGAGAGGAGGGAGGGTGGGAGCGAGCGAGAGGGAGGGTGGGAGCGAGCGAGAGGGAGGGTGGGAGCGAGCGAGAGGGAGGGTGGGAGCGAGCGAGAGGGAGGGTGGGAGCGAGCGAGAGGGAGGGTGGGAGCGAGCGAGAGGGGAGGGTGGGAGCGAGCGAGAGGGAGGGTGGGAGCGAGCGAGAGGGAGGGTGGGAGC
>NC_091994.1:6079743-6105143 GCF_044704955.1 Pristiophorus japonicus
GTGAGGGGGTGAGGGGGTGAGGGAGTAAGGGGGGGTGAGGGGGGGAGGGGGGGAGGGAGTAAGGGGGAGTGAGGGGGGGAGGGAGTAAGAGGGGGTGAGGGGGGGAGGGGGTGAGGGGGGAGGGGGGGGAGGGAGTAAGGGGGGGTGAGGGAGTAAGGGGGGAGGGAGTAAGGGGGGGTGAGGGAGGGGTGGGTGAGGGAGGGGGTGAGGGAGGGGGTAAGGGAGAGAGGGGGTGAGGGAGATAGGGGGTGTGAGGGAGGGGTGAGTGAGGTAGGGAGGAGTGTGAGGGAGGGCGGTTGAGGGAGGGAGAGGGGGGGTGAGGGAGAGGGGAGGGGGAGGGAGAGAGAGTGGGGGGAGGGAGGGAGGGAGGGGATGAGTGAGGGAGGGAGGGGGTGAGAGGGGGAAAGGGGAGGGGGAAAGGGGTCGAGAGGGGGAAAGGGGAGGGGGAAGGGGGAGAGAGGGGGAAAGGGGGAAAGGGGAGGGGTAGAGAGAGGGGGAGGGGGAGAGAGGGGGAAAGGGGGAGGGGAAGAGAGGGGGAGAGAGGGGGTGAGGGAGAGGGAGAGGGAGGGGGTGAGGGAGAGGGAGGGGGTGAGGGAGGGGGTGCGGGAGGCGGAGAGGGTAAGGGAGGTGGAGAGGGTGGGTGAGGGTAAGGGAGGGGGTGAGAGGGAGTGGGGGTGAGCGACGGGGGGGTGAGAGTGGGAGAGAGGGAGGTGAGAAGGGAGGGAGGGGGTGAAAGCGAGGGATGGAGAGGGAGGGGGTGAGAGAGGGGGCATGAGAGGGAGGGGGAGGAGGAGTGACGGTGGGGGCTGAGGGAGGAAGGGGGGGTCAGGAAAGGGGAGTGTGAGGAAGGGGGAGGGTGAGGGAGGGTGGGTGAGAAAGGAGGCGGGGGTGAGGGTGGGAGGTGGGGGAGGGGGAACAGGTGTGAGGGAGGGGGAGCGTGGTGGGTGAGGGGGTAAGGGTGAGGGGTGGGAGAGTGGTTGAGGGGAGGGGGGAGGGGTGGGAGAATGGGTGAGGGAGGGAGGGGGGAAGGGAAGGGGTGAGGGAGGGAGGTTGGGGGTGAGGTGGGGAGGGAGGGGATGAGGTGTGGTGGGAGGGGGTGAGGGGGAAGGGAGGGGGTGAGGGTGGGGGGGAGGGTGAGGGAGAGGGAGGGGTGGAGGGAGGGGGAAACGAGGTGAGAAAGGGGATAAGGGAGTGGGTGAGGGGGTTTGGGGTTGAGGAAGAGGGAGGGAGAGACGAAAGGGGAGGGGTCGAGAGGGGGGAGGGGTCGAGAGGGGGAGGGGGAAGGGGGAGAGAGGGGGAAAGGGGGAAAGGGGAGGGGTAGAGAGAGGGGGAGGGTGAGTGAGGGGGAAGGGGAGAGAGGGGGGGAGGGGGAGAGAGGGGGGAGGGGGAGAGAGGTAGAAAGGGAGAGAGAGGGAAAGGGGCAGAGGGGGTGAGGGAAGGGGAGAGGTGGTGAGGGAAGGGGAGAGGGGGTGAGGGAAGGGGAGAGGGGGTGAGAGAAGGGGAGGAGGGTGAGGGGGGGAGTGGTGGGGAGAAGGGGGAGAGGGGGAGAAGGGAGAGGAGGGGGAGGGGGGAGGGGGAGAGAGGGGGAGGGGGGAGGGGGAAAGAGGGTGAGGTGGGGGGGAGCGAAGGGGGAGGGGGAGAGAGAAGGGGGGCGAGAGGGGCAGAGAGAAGGGGGAGGAGGGGGAGAAGGGGGAGAGAGGGGGAGGAGGGGGAGGAGAGAGGGGGAGGAGAGAGGAGTGAAGGGGGAGGGGGAGAGAGGAGAGGGGAGGAAGGGGAGAGAGGGGGGGAGGGGAGAGAGAAGGGGGAGCGAGGTGGAGGAAGGGGGAGAGAGGGGAGCAAGGGGGAGAGAGGGAGAGGGAGGGGGGAGAAAGGGAGAGGAGGGGTGAGAGAGAAGTGGCAGAGAGAAGAGGGGGGAGGGGGGCGGATGGGGAAGAGAGAGGGGGAGGAGGGGGGTAGAGGGGAGGCGGGAGAGAGAGGGGGGAAGGGAGAGAGAGGGGGAAGAGGAGGGAAAGGGAGAGGGAGGAGGGGGGTAGAGGGAGGTGGGAGAGAGGGGGAGGGGAAGGGAGAGAGAGGGGGAGGGAAGGGAGAGAGAGGGGGAGGGAAGGGAGAGAGAGGGGGAGGGAGGGGAGAGAGGGGAAGGGGAGAGAGGAGCGAGAGAAGGGGGGAGGATGAGAGAGGGGGAGGGGAGGGGGGTGAGAGGGGGAGGGGATGGGAGAGAGGTGGAGGGATGGGAAGAGAGGAGAGGTGGGACAGATGGGGAGGGTAGGGGAGAGAGGCATTGTGGGAGAGAGTGGGGACGGGTGAGAGAGGTGGTTGGGGAGAGGGGAGGGAGCGGAAGACAGGGGGAGGGGAGAGTGGAGGGGGAAAGGGGGAGCGGAAGGGGGAGGGGGGAGGGGGGAGAAAGGGAAGGGAAGAGCGGAAGAGGAGAGTGGGGGGAGGGGAAAGAGGGGGAAAGTTGGGAGGTGGGAGGGGGAAAGTTGGGAGGGGAAAGTTGGGTGAGGGAGGGGAAAGAGGGAGAGGGAGGGGGGAGCGGGGAGAGAGGGGTTGGGGGAGAGGGGAAGAGAGTGGGAGGGAAGCGGGGAGGGAGGGGGAGTCACTGGGAGGGGGTAGAGAGTGGGAGGGGGAAGGACAGGGGAGGGGGAAAGGGGGGAGGGGAAAGGGGGAGGGGAGAGTGGGGGGAGAGGAGAAGGTGAAATGGGGAGAGAAGAGGGGAAAGGGAAGGAGGAGAGGAAGGGAGGGGGAAGAGAGGTGGAGGAGGGGGAGAGGTCAAGGAGGGGTCGGGGGAGGGGAAGGGGAGAGAGGTGGAGGGGCGGGAGTGGGGCGAGAGGAGGTAGGGGAGGGGGAGAGACGGGGAGGATGAAAGGGGGCAGGGGGAGAAAGGGGAAGGGGAGAGAAGGGGAAAGGTGGAGGGAGGGAGAGAGGGGGGAAATTGGAGATAGAGGGAGGGAGAGGGAAAGAGGGAGGGAGAGGGAAAGAGGGAGTGAGGGGGATTGCGGAAATGGGGAGGGAGGGCGGGTAAGAGGGATGGGGAAAGGGGAAAGAGGGAGGGGGATACAGGGAGGGAGAGGGAAAGAAGGAGGGAGTGCGGGGGAAAAGGGAAAAGGGAAAGGGGGAGGAAGGGAGAAACAGGGAGGGAGGGAGGGAGGGGAAAGGGGGAGAGAGGAGGAGGGGAGCGAGGGGGAAGGGAGAGAGAGGGGGAAGGGAGAGGGAGGGAGAAACAGGGGCGGGTGAGAGAGGGAGAGGGGGGAGAGGATAGGGGTGGGGGAAAGGGAGGGGGAGGGAGGGAAGGTGGAGGGCGGGGAAAAGAGGGAGGGGGAAGGAAGGAGGGGGGAAGAGGAAGGGAGAGGGTGAGAGTGGTAGGAGAAAGTGGGAGAGAGTGGGAGGGGGGAAGGAGTGGGAAAGAGGGAAGAGGAGGGAGGGAGTGGGAAAGAGGGAGGGAGGGAGTGGGGGAAAGAGGGAGGGAGGAAGGGGAAAGATGGAGGGAGGTGAGGGAAAGAGGGAGGGGAAGAGAGAGGGAGGGTGTTATGTATGCAACACTATGTAACCAGCATTCTACCGCCACCAGAGGGCGTATCTGTTGGAGTCCCAAGGGATTCCAGCATCCCTTGGGAGCACTGTATATAAGCAGGTCTCCCATGCTGTACCAGTACTTTGGAGTTAGAATTAAGAGACTAAGGTCACACTTACTCACGTCTACAGTACTCAGTCACATTGCTTTATTCGAGACATAACAACTGGCGACGAGATAACGAACCATCATGCGAAAATGCAGAGAACTGTTGGTATCCTGGAGAAATTCTCAGAAGACGATGATTGGGAGGCCTTCGTGGAGCGACTCGACCAATACTTCATGGCCAACGAGCCGGAAGAGAGTGTGAACGCTGCCAAACGAAGGGCGATCCTCCTCACCGCCTGTGGGGCAACAACCTATGGCCTCATGAAGAATCTTCTTGCTCCAGTGAAACCAACAACCAAATCGTATGAAGAATTGTGTACACTGGTCTGGGAGCACCTAAATCCGAAGGAGAGATTCCTGATGGAAAGGTATCGACTTTACACATGTCAATGGTCTGAAGGCCAGGAAGTGGTGAGCTATGTCGTCGAACTAAGGCGCCTTTCAGGACAATGCGAATTCGATGGATTCCTGCAGCAAATGCTAAGAGACATTTTTGTGCATGGCATGGGCCATGAGGTTATCCTTCGCAAACTATTGACTGTTGAAACACCGAACCTGAGCAAAGCCATAGCATTTATGTCCACCAGCGATAACACCAAACAAATTTTGCAGCATAAAGATGTTTCGGCAAGTACTGTACACAAAGTAACGTCGTTTTCGGGCAGGAATGCATATGGCAGAATGTACACGCCTGTAGCTGCACGACCTCAGATGACTCAGAGTCCGCCATCAAGCGTTAATGCGAGGCAATTGACACCTTGTTGGTGCTGCGGAGGTGATCATCGAGCCCATCAATGCCGCTTCAAACACTATGCATGCAAAGGCTGTGGAACAATGGGACACCGCCTGCGAATGTGCAGACGAGCTGCAAACCCTGCAAACCACCACGTTGCAGAGGAAGACCGATCCATGGCGGATCAAACTGAACTAGAGACTCAAACCGGGGAGGCAGAAGTGTACGGGGTACACACCTTCACCACGAAATGTCCACCGATCATGTTAAAAGTTGAACCGAACAGAATTCCTGTATCCATGGAATTGGACACGGGTGCGAGTTAGTCCATCATGAGCAAAAAGGCCTTCGACAGGCTGTGGTGCAACAAGGCACACAGGCCCAAGCTGAGCCCTAATCATACCAAGCTGAGAACTTACACTAAAGAACTGATCCCTGTAATTGGCAGTGCAGCAGTAAAAGTCTCCTATGATGCAGCAGTGCACGAACTACCATTATGGATTGTACCAGGAGATGTTCAGCAGAAGCTGGTTGGGAATAATTCGCTGGAATTGGGACGACATCTCGTGTGCCCAGGTTCTGAGCAAGTTTCCGTCGTTGTTTGAGCCAGGCGTCAGAAGTTTCTCGGGGGCGAAGGTGCAGGTCCACTTGGTTCCCGGTACACAACCCATTCACCACAAGGCACGTGCGATGCCATACATGATGCGAGAGAAAGTGGAGATCGAGTTGGACAAGCTGCAACGAGAGGACATCATCGTGCTGGTGGAGTTCAACGAATGGGCCAGTCCGATTGTTCCGGTTCTCAAGGGCGATGGCACGGTCAGAATTTGTGGGGACTATAAAGTAACGATTAACCATTTTTCGCTGCAGGACCAGTACCCACTACCCAAGGCAGATGACTTATTTGCGACGCTGGCAGGAAGGAAGATGTTCACCAAGTTGGACCTGACCTCGGCCTACATGATGCAGGAACTGGCGAAATCTTCGAAAGGCCTCACCTCCATCAACACGCACAAAGGTCTGTTCATCTACAATAGATGCCCGTTTGGGATTCGATCAGCCGCGGCTATTTTTCAAAGGAACATGGATAGTCTGCTAAAGTCGGTTCCGCGCACCGTGGTTTTCCAGGACGACATATTGATCACTGGTCGGGACACCATCGAACACTTGCAGAACCTGGAAGAGGTTCTAAGTCGACTAGATCGTGTGAAGCTCAGATTGAAACGCTCGAAGTGTGTTTTCCTGGCACCAGACATCGCGTTCTTAGGGAGAAGAATCGCGGCAGACGGCATCAGATCCACCAACGCCAAGACAGAGGCCATCAAGAACGCGTCGAGACCACAGAGTTGCGGTCGTTCCTGGGGCTCCTCAATTATTTTGGTAATTTCCTACCCGGGTTAAGCACTTTTCTACAACCTCTTCACATGTTGCTATGCAAGGGAGATGACTGGGCATGGAGGAAATCACAAGAGACAGCTTTTGAGAAAGCCCGAAATCTGTTATGTTCCAACAAACTGCTTGTCCTGTATGATCCATGTAAACGTTTAGTGCTAGCTTGTGATGCGTCTTTGTACGGGGTCGGGTGTGTGTCATAACAGGAAAATGAATCGGGAACATTGCAACCGGTCGCTTATGCGTCCAGGAGCTTGTCTCAGGCCGAAAGAGCCTACAGCATGATTGAAAAAGCTCTGGCATACATTTACAGGGTAAAAAAAATGCATCAGTATCTGTTTGGGCTTAAGTTCGAGTTAGAAACTGATCATAAGCCGCTCATATCGCTATTCTCAAGAGAGCAAAGGTATTAATACCAATGCCTCTGCTCGCATCCAAAGATGGGCGCTCACGCTGTCTGCATATAACGATGTAATTCGCCACAGGCCAGGCACCGAGAACTTCGCTGACACCCTCAGTCGGCTACCATTGCCCACCATCGGGGTGGAAATGGCACAGCTCTTGGTGATAGATGCATTTGAAAATGAAAAGTCACCCGTTACGGCCCAGCAGATCAGGATCTGGACCAGCCAGGATCTTTTACTGTTCCTTGTAAAAAACTGTGTCCTCCATGGGAGCTGGTCCAGCGTCCCAGCGGAGATGCAGGAAGAGATCAAGCCGTTCCAGCGGCGCAAAGACGAAATGACCATACAGGCGGACTGTCTTTTGTGGGGTAATCGTGTGATTTTGCCCAAGAAAGGCAGGGAAACGTTCATACGCGACCTACACAGTACTCACCCAGGCATAGTAATGATGAAAGCTATAGCCAGATCCCATGTGTGGTGGCCCGGCATCCACTCAGATTTGGAGCCTTGTGTGCGCCAATGCAACACTTGCTCTCAACTGAGCAATGCGCCCAGGGAGGCACCACTAAGTTTGTGGTCATGGCCCTCCAAACCGTGGTCTAGGATCCACGTTAACTTCGCTGGCCCGTTTCTAGGCAAAATGTTCTTGGTTGTTGTAGATGCTTATTCAAAATGGATTGAGTGTGTAATAATGTCTGTAAGCACGTCCACTGCCACCATCGAAAACCTACGAGCCATGTTTGCCACGCACGACCTGCCTCATGTCCTTGTCAGCGATAACGGGCCGTGCTTCACCAGCGCCGAATTCAAGGAATTTATGACCCGCAATGGGATCAAACATGTCACATCTGCCCCGTTCAAGCCCGCATTCAACGGCCAGGCAGAACGGGCAGTCCAAACCATCAAGGAAAACTTGAAACGCGTGTCGGAAGGCTCCCTACAGACCCGCCTGTCCCGTGTGCTGCTCAGCTACTGCACAAGACCCCACTCGCTCACCAGGGTTCCCCCAGCCGAACTGCTCATGAAAAGGGCACTCAAATCAAGGATCTCTCTAGTCCACCCTGATCTCCATGATTATGTCGATGGCAGGCGGCATCAACAAAGCATGTACCATAATCGCGCAAATTTGTCACGTGATATTGAAGTCAATGACCCTGTATTTGTACTCAACTATGGACATGGTCCCAAATGGCTTGCTGGCACTGTCATAGCCAAAGAAGGGAGTAGGGTGTTTCAGGTCAAACTCGCAAATGGACTAACTTGCAGAAAGCATTTGGACCAAACCAAACTGCGATTCACAGACAGCCACGAGCAACCCGAAGAGGACACCACCAACGTCGACCCTCCGACACACACACAAGTGGTAACCGACATCACGGTTGACCACGAAGCTGAACTCATCATCCCCAGCAAGGCCAGCTACGCAGCAGCCCAGCGAAGGCCCAACCAACTCACCTGCACCGGTGTTTGTACCGAGACGATCGACTAGGGAGCAGAAAGCCCCAGATCATCTCACCCTGTAAATAAGTGTACTATTGACTTTGGGAGGGAGTGATGTTATGTATGCAACACTATGTAACCAGCATTCTACCGCCACCAGAGGGCGTATCTGTTGGAGTCCCAAGGGATCCCAGCATCCCTTGGGAGCACTATATATAAGCAAGCCTCCCATGCTGTACCAGCACTCTGGAGTTAGAATAAAGAGACTAAGGTCACACTTACTCACGTCTACAGTACTCAGTCACATTGCTTTATTTGAGACATTGCTTTATTTGGCTGGCTCTGCTACACAGGAGGGCAGGAAAAAGAGTGGGAGAGCGATAGTGATAGGGGATTCAATTGAAAGGGGACTAGATAGGCGTTTCTGCGGCCGCAACCGAGACTCCAAGATGGTGTGTTGCCTCCCTGGTGCAAGGGTCAAAGATGTCTCAGAGCGGGTGCAGGACATTCTGAAAAGGGAGGGTGAACAGCCAGTTGTCGTGGTGCACATTGGTACCAACGATTTGGGTAAAAAAAGGGATGAGGTCCTACGAGACGAATTTAAGGAACTAGGAGCTAAATTAAAACGTAGGACCTCAAAAGTAGTAATTTCGGGATTGCTACCAGTGCCACGTGCTAGTCAGAGTAAGAATCGCAGGATAGCTCAGATGAATACGTGGCTTGAACAGTGGTGCAGCAGGGAGGGATTCAAATTCCTGGGGCATTGGAACCGGTTCTGGGGGAGGTAGGACCAGTACAAACCGGACGGTCTGCACCTGGGCAGGACCGGAACCAATGTCCTAGGGGGAGTGTTTGCTAGTGCTGTTGGGGAGGAGTTAAACTAATATGGCAGGGGGATGGGAACCAATGCAGGGAGACAGAGGGAAACAAAATGGAGACAAAAGCAAAAGACAGAAAGCAGATGAGTAAAAGTGGAGGGCAGAGAAACCCAAGACAAAGAACAAAAAGGGTCACTGTACAGCAAAATTCTAAAGGGTCAAAGTGTAATAAAAAGGCAAGCATGAAAGCTCGGTGCCTCAATGCAAGGAGTATTCGGAACCCAGGAGAGGGCTCTGAGCTAGTTAGAGTGGGTGAGAGCTCAGATGAACAGGACCCCAAGAAAGAATGCAAAAGGCAAGAGGCAACAGTGCAGAGTAGCACTGGGGTAAGTGTAAACCACAAGGTGATAGGAAGGGACAATATGTATGAATATAAAGGGGCTGCAGGAGGGGTCAAAACTAAAAATCATGGTTTAAAAACTAGTATTAAAACACTCTACCTAAACGCACGCAGCATTCGAAATAAAGTAAATGAGTTGACGGCACAAATCATTACAAATGGGTATGATTTGGTGGCCATTACAGAAACGTGGTTGCAGGGTGGTCAAGACTGGGAATTAAACATACAGGGGTATCTGACAATTCGGAAAGATAGACAAGAAGGGAAAGGAGGTGGGGTAGCTGTGTTAATAAAGGATGATATCAGGGCAGTTGTGAGAGATGATATTGGCTCTAATGAACAAAATGTTGAATCATTGTGGGTGGAGATTAGAGATAGTAAGGGGAAAAAGTCACTGGTGGGCGTAGTTTATAGGCCCCCAAATAATAACTTCACGGTGGGGCGGGCAATAATCAAGGGAATAATGGAGGCATGTGTAAAAGGAACGGCAGTAATCATGGGGGATTTTAACCTACATATCGATCGGTCAAATCAAATCGCACGGGGTAGCCTTGAGGAGGAATTCATAGAATGCATACGGGATTGTTTCTTAGAACAGTATATTACAGAACCTACAAGGGAGCAAGCTATCTTAGATCTGGTCCTGTGTAATGAGACAGGAATAATAAACGATCTCCTAGTAAAAGATCCTCTTGGAATGAGTGATCACAGTATGGTTGAATTTGTAATACAGATTGAGGGTGAGGAAGTAGTGTCTCAAACGAGCGTACTATGCTTAAACAAAGGGGACTACAGTGGGATGAGGGCAGAGTTGGCTAAAGTAGACTGGGAACACAGACTAAACGGTGGCACAATTGAGGAACAGTGGAGGACTATTAAGAAGTTCTTTCATAGTGCTCAACAAAAATATATTCCAGTGAAAAAGAAGGGCGGTAAGAGAAGGGATAACCAGCCGTGAATAACCAAGGAAATAAAGGAGAGCATCAAATTAAAAACCAATGCGTATAAGGTGGCCAAGGTTAGTGGGATTAAAAACAGATAGTAAAAGCTTTTACCGATATATAAAATGGAAAAGAGTGACTAAAGTAAATGTTGGGCCCTTAGAAGATGAGAAGGGGGATTTAATAATGGGAAATGTGGAAATGGCTGAGACCTTAAACAATTATTTTGCTTCGGTCTTCACAATGGAAGACACAAAAACCATGCCAAAAATTGCTGGTCACAGGAATGTGGGAAGGGAGGACCTTGAGATAATCACTATCACTAGGGAGGTAGTGCTGGACAGGCTAATGGGACTCAAGGTAGACAAATCCCTTGGTCCTGATGAAATGCATCCCAGGGTATTAAAAGAGATGGCGGAAGTTATAGCAGATGCATTCGTTATAATCTACCAAAATTCTCTGGACTCCGGGGAGGTACCAGCGGATTGGAAAGCAGCTAATGTAACTCCTCTGTTTAAAAAAGGGGGCAGACAAAAGGCAGGTAACTATAGGCCGGTTAGTTTAACATCTGTAGTGGGGAAAATGCTTGAAGCTATCATTAAGGAAGAAATAGCGGGACATCTAGATAGGAATAGTGCAATCAAGCAGACGCAACATGGATTCATGAAGGGGAAATCATGTGTAACTAATTTACTGGAATTCTTTGAGGATATAACGAGCATGGTGGATAGAGGTGTACCGATGGATGTGGTGTATTTAGATTTCCAAAAGGCATTCGATAAGGTGCCACACAAAAGGTTACTGCAGAAGATAAAGATACGCGGAGTCAGAGGAAATGTATTAGCATGGATAGAGAATTGACTGGCAAACAGAAAGCAGAGAGTCGGGATAAATGGGTCCTTTTCGGGTTGGAAATCGGTGGTTAGTGGTGTGCCACAGGGATCGGTGCTGGGACCACAACTGTTTACAATATACATAGATGACCTGGAAGAGGGGACAGAGTGTAGTGTAACAAAATTTGCAGATGACACAAAGATTAGTGGGAAAGCGGGTTGTGTAGAGGACACAGAGAGGCTGCAAAGAGATTTGGATAGGTTAAGCGAATGGGCTAAGGTTTGGCAGATGGAATACAATGTCGGAAAATGTGAGGTCATCCTCCTTGGAAAAAAAAAACAGTAAAAGGGAATATTATTTGAATGGGGAGAAATTACAACATGCTGCGGTGCAGAGGGACCTGGGGGTCCTTGTGCATGAAACTCTTTTAGAGTCTACCTGTAAAACAAAAAACATTAAACCGTGCCACCCGCCCTGGATGACACAACAGACATTTGCAAGGCCCTTTTTCTTTCCTTTTTTGTGTTTTTTTTTTGTGTTTTTCTTTTTTTTGGTTTCTTTCTGGGCACTAGAATCACATTTTTCCCCAGTGCCCCCTATAAAAGGGAAGGGGGACACTAAAGGCACCGGCAATTAAAACAAATTAAACTTTAAAACGTAAAATCAAATTAAAATTTGGTTGCCGGGCGTGATGATGCACTCCAGTCCCTCCGGTGCCCACCTCTTCCTTGTGCATGAAACTCTTTTTGGAGTTTATCTGCAAAACAAAAAAACATTAAACCGTGCCACCCGACCTGGGTGACACACCAGACATTTACAAGGCCCTTTTTTTCCTTTTTTTTTTGTGTTTTCTTTTTTTTTTGTGGTTTTTTTTGGGCACTAAAATCACAATTTTTCCCCAGTGCCCCCTATAAAAGGGAAGGGGACACTAAAAGCACCGGCAATTAAAACAAATTAAACTTTAAAACGTAAAATCAAATTAAAATTTGGTTGCCGGGCGTGATGATGCACTCCAGTCCCTCCGGTGCCCACCTCTTCCTTGTGCATGAAACTCTTTTTGGAGTTCACCTGCAAAACATAAAACATTAAACGGTGCCACCCGACCTGGGTGACACTCCAGACATTTACAAGGCCCTTTTTTTTCCCCCCCCTTTTTTTTTTTGTGTTTTTCTTTTTTTTTTTTTTTTGGGCACTAAAATCACAATTTTCCCCAGTGCCCCCTATAAAAGGGAAGGGGACACTAAAAGCACTGGCAATTAAAACAAATTAAACTTTAAAACGTAAAATCAAATTAAAATTTGGTTGCCGGGCGTGATGATGCACTCCAGTCCCTCCGGTGCCCACCTCTTCCTTGTGCATGAAACTCTTTTTGGAGTTCACCTGCAAAACATAAAACATTAAACGGTGCCACCCGACCTGGGTGACACTCCAGACATTTACAAGGCCCTTTTTTTCCCCCCCCCCTTTTTTTTTTTTGTGTTTTTCTTTTTTTTTTTTTTTTGGGCACTAAAATCACAATTTTCCCCAGTGCCCCCTATAAAAGGGAAGGGGACACTAAAAGCACCGGCAATTAAAACAAATTAAACTTTAAAACGTAAAATCAAATTAAAATTTGGTTGCCGGGCGTGATGATGCACTCCAGTCCCTCCGGTGCCCACCTCTTCCTTGTGCATGAAACTCTTTTGAGTTCACCTGTGAAAACATAAAAACAATAAACGGTGCCACCCGACCTGGGTGACACTCCAGACATTTTCAAGGCCCTTTTTTTCCCCCCTTTTTTTTTTGTTTTTTTTTTTGTGTTTTTCTTTTTTTTTGGGGGTTTTTTTTTTTTGGGCACTAAAATCACAATTTTCCCCAGTGCCCCCTATAAAAGGGAAGGGGGACACTAAAAGCACCGGCAATTAAAACAAATTAAACTTTAAAACGTAAAATCAAATTAAAATTTGGTTGCCGGGCGTGATGATGCACTCCAGTCCCTCCGGTGCCCACCTCTCGCGGAAGGCCGCGAGCGTACCGGTGGACACCGCGTGCTCCATCTCCAAGGACACCCTGGACCGGATGTAAGAGCGGAAGAGAGGCAGGCAGTCAGGTTGAACGACCCCCTCGACCGCCCGCTGCCTGGACCGGCTGATGGCACCCTTGGCCGTGCCCAGGAGCAGTCCTACGAGGAGGCCTTCGGACCTACCCGCTCCCCTCCGCACAGGGTGCCCAAAGATCAGGAGAGTGGGACTGAAGTGCAGCCAGAATTTCAGGAGCAGCCCCTTCAAATAGTGGAACTCCTTGTGCATGAAACTCTTTTGAGTTTATCTGTGCAAACATAAAACATTAAACGGTGCCACCCGACCTGGGTGACACTCCAGACATTTACAAGGCCCTTTTTTTTTTTCCCCCTTTTTTGTGTTTTTTTTTGTGTTTTTTCTTTTTTTTTGTGTTTTTTTTTGGGCACTAAAATCACAATTTTTCCCCAGTGCCCCCTATAAAAGGGAAGGGGACACTAAAAGCACCGGCAATTAAAACAAATTAACTTTAAAACGTAAAATCAAATTAAAATTTGGTTGCCGGGCGTGATGATGCACTCCAGTCCCTCCGGTGCCCACCTCTCGCGGAAGGCCGCGAGCGTACCGGTGGACACCGCGTGCTCCATCTCCAAGGACACCCTGGACCGGATGTAAGAGCGGAAGAGAGGCAGGCAGTCAGGTTGAACGACCCCCTCGACCGCCCGCTGCCTGGACCGGCTGATGGCACCCTTGGCCGTGCCCAGGAGCAGTCCTACGAGGAGGCCTTCGGACCTACCCGCTCCCCTCCGCACAGGGTGCCCAAAGATCAGGAGAGTGGGACTGAAGTGCAGCCAGAATTTCAGGAGCAGCCCCTTCAAATAGTGGAACTCCTTGTGCATGAATCCCAAAAAGTTAGTTTGCAGGTGCAGCAGGTAATCAGGAAGGTGAATGGAATGTTGGCCTTCATTGCGAGAGGGATGGAGTACAAAAGCAGGGAGGTCCTGCTGCAACTGTATAGGGTATTGGTGAGGCCGCACCTGGAGTACTGCGTGCAGTTTTGGTCATCTTACTTAAGGAAGGATATACTGGCTTTGGAGGGGGTACAGAGATGATTCACTAGGCTGATTCCGGAGATGAGGGGGTTACCTTATGATGATAGATTGAGTAGACTGGGTCTTTATTCGTTGGAGTTCAGAAGGATGAGGGGAGATCTTATAGAAACATTTAAAATAATAAAAGGGATAGACAAGATAGAGGCAGAGAGGTTGTTTCCAATGGTCGGAGAGACTAGAACTAGGGGGCACAGCCTCAAAATATGGGGGAGCCAATTTAAAAACCGAGTTGAGAAGGAATTTCTTCTCCCAGAGGGTTGTGAATCTGTGGAATTCTCTGCCCAAGGAAGCAGTTGAGGCTAGCTCATTGAATGTATTCAAGTCACAGATAGATAGATTTTTAACCAATAAGGGAATTAAGGGTTACGGGGAGAGGGCGGGTAAGTGGAGCTGAGTCCACGGCCAGATCAGCCATGATCTTGTTGAATGGCGGAGCAGGCTCGAGGGGCTAGATGGCCTACTCCTGTTCCTAATTCTTATGTTCTTATGTTCTTATAACAGAGGGGGAAAGAGGGAGGGAGGGGGAAAGGGAGGGAGAGGGGAAAAGGGAGGGAGCGAAAGAGGGAGGGGCAGAGGGGGTGAGGGGGGAGGGAGGGGAGAGGGGGAGGGAGGGGGAAATGGTGGGAGGGGAAAGAAGGAGGGAGGAGGAAAGGAGGGAGAAAGGGGGAAAGAGAGGAATACAGGGTGGGAGGGGGAGGGAGGGAGGAAAGAACATAAGGAATAGGAGCAGGAGTAGGCCATACGGCCCTTCGAGCCTGCTCCGCTATTCAATAAGATCATGACTGCTCCGCCCACTTCCCATAACCCCTTATCCCCTCATCGGTTAAGAAGCTGTCTATCTCTGTCTTAAATTTATTCAGCTTCCACAGATTTACAACCCTCCGAGAAAAGAAATTCCTTCTCATCTCAGTTTTAAATGGTCGACTCCTTATTGTAAGATTATGCCCCCTGGTTCTAGTCTTCCCTATCTCTCTCCCTGCCCCCCCCCCCCCCCCCCACCTCCCAGCCTCTCTCTCTCTCTCCCACCCCACCCCAGTCTCTCTCTCTCCCGTCCCCCTGTCTCTCTCTCCCCCCCCACCAGCCTCTCTCGCCCCCCGCCCACAGCCTCTCTCTCTCCACCCCCCCCCCCCCCCCCACCCCCAGCCTCTCTCTCCCCGGCCCCCCCAGCCTCTCTCTCTTTTCCCACCCCACCAGCCTCTCTCTCTCTCTCTCTCTTCCCCCCATCCCCCCAAGCCTCTCACCTATCTCCCCTATCAGTGGAAACATCCTCTCTGCATCCACCTTGTCGAGCCCCCTTATAATCTTATATGTTTCGATAAGATCACCTCTCATTCTTCTGAATTCCAATGAGTAGAGGCCCAACCTGCTCAACCTTTCCTCATAAGTCAATCCCCTCATCTCCGGAATCAACCTAATGAACCTTCTCTGCACTGCTTCCAAAGCAAGTATATCATTCCTTAAATATGGAAACCAAAACTGCACGCAGTATTCCAGGTGCGACCTCACCAATACCTTATATAGCTGTAGCAAGACTTCCTTGCTTTTATATTCTATCCCCTTTGCAATAATGGCCATGATACCATTGGTCTTCCTGATCACTTGCCGTACCTGCATACTATCCTTTTGTGTTTCATGCACAAGTACCCCCAGGTCCCGCTGTACTGCAGCACTTTGCAATTTTTTTCCATTTAAATAATAACTTGCTTTTTGATTTTTTCTGCCAAAGTGCATGACCTCTCACTTTCCAACATTATACTCCATCTGCCAAATTTTTGCCCACTCACTTAACCTGTCTCTGTCTTTTTGCAGATTTTTTGTGTCCTCCTCACACATTGCTTTTCCTCCCATCTTTGTATCAGCAGCAAACTTGGCTACGTTACACTCAGTCCCTTCATCCAAGTCGTTAATATAGATTGTAAATAGTTGGGGTCCCAGCACTGATCCCTGCGGCACCCCACTAGTTACTGATTGCCAACCCGAGAATGAACCATTTATCCTGACTCTCTGTTTTCTGTTAGTTAGCCAATCCTCTATCCATGCTAATATATTACCCCCAACCACATGAACTTTTATCTTGTGCAGTAACCTTTTATGTGGCACCTTGTCAAATGCCTTCTGAAAGTCCAAATACACCACATTCACTGGTTCCCCTTTATCCACCCTGTTCGTTACATCCTCAAAGAATTTCAGCAAATTTGTCAAACATGACTTCTCCTTCATAAATCCATGCTGACTCTGCCTGACTGACTTATGTTTTCCCAAATGTCTTGCTACTGCTTCTTTAATAATGAACTCCAACATTTTCCCAACCACAGATGTTAGGCTAACTGGTCTAGTTTCCTGCTTTTTGTCTGCCTCCTTTTTTAAATAGGGGCGTTACATTTGTAGTTTTCCAATCTGCTGGGACCTCCCCAGAATCCAGGGAATTTTGATAAATTATAACCAATGCATCCACAATCCCTGCCGCTACTTCTCTTAAGACCCTAGGATGCAAGCCATCAGGTCCAGGGGATTTATCTGCCTTTAGTCCCATTATCTTACTGAGTACCACCTCCTTAGTGATTGTGATTGTGTTAAGTTTCTCCCCCCCTATAGCCCCTTGACTATCCACTGATGGAATATTGTTAGTGTCCTCTACCGTAAAGAAAGAGGGAGGGAGGGAGGAAAGAGGGAGGGAGGGAAGAGAGACGGATGGAGGAGGGAGGAAAGAAAGAGGATGGGAGGAAAGAGGGAGGGAGGAAAGAGGAAGGGAGGGAGGAAAGAGGAATGGAGGGGAGGGGAGGGAGCGATGGAGGGGGAGAGACAGAAGGGGAGGCAGAGATTGGTAGGCGAGTGAGAGGGAGGAAGATAGGGAGGGGAATGAGGAAGGCAGGGAGAGAGGGAGGGCTGTTAGAGCGAGGAAAAGAGAGGGTTTGATGAAGGCAGAGAGAGGGCAAGGGAGTGGTAGAGGTAGGGAGGGTGAGGGAAAGAGAGGACAGGGAGAGAGTGATGGAGGTGGAGAGTGAGTGAGGTCGGAAAATGTCATGTATGTACTTTTGGGATCACTAGCCACTAGATGGCATCACTGTTGGAGGCCATTGGGCTGCAAGCATGTGTGTGCAGCCCAAGTATAAAAGGCCAGCCATTTTGTATATTAGTCACTTTGGGCCTTAATAAAGCAGAGCCAAGGTCCTACCTCTTGGAGTTAAACAGTACTCAGTCTGACAGTTATTGCATACACAACACTTGGCGACGAGGCAACAAGAACCTTTGCATGCAAAAATGAGCACAATTGGATTGTTGGAGCGATTTGTGGAAGGAGAAGATTGGGCAGACTTTGTGAGACGTTTGAGCCAGTTCTTCGTGGCCAACAAAATGTAGGATGTCGACGACACAGATCGGCACCGGGCGGTGTTCCTCACGGTTTGCGGTCCAAAAATTTATGGTCTGATAAAGAATCTACTCTTGCCTGTGAATCCAACAGAGAAGACGTATGAAGAATTGTGTACACTGGTATAGGACCACCTTAAGCCAGACGAAGGCATCATCATCTCGAGATACAGATTTTACACGCACGTTCGCTCAGAGGGCCAGAGTGTGGCGGAATTCGTTGCCGACCTGAGATGTCTAGCGGGACTGTGTAAGTTTGGGACTGTGTTGGCAGACATGCTGCGGGACTTCTTTGTAATCGGCATCAACCACGAGGTGATCCTACGTAAACTGCTGGCGGTGGAGATGTTGGACTTGAACTGTAAATGTAGATTCTTTTCTCTCAATCTGGTTCAGTAAAATTACTGAGTCGAATACCTCTTGTGCTTTGAACAAAGCAGTCTTAATTTTACCGGCCGGCAAGACTTATCAGACAGAGGATATACATTCTCGATCGAGCGTACACACTCCCTACGGATAAGTGAAGTTACATCGTAAAGCGACAACAGTTATACATTCTCGGCAAAAGATAACAAGATAGGGCTAGAGTGACATCCTAGTTCAACCTATCTCTTTTGGTCCCTCTTTCCCTTTGTCCACTCATAAGCCGACCTAAGTATGGTCTGATTTTAAACAAAGACCTTCTGTTAATGTTTCAGGTTAATAACATGATTTAATAAGACCTTGAGGTTTTTCTGCAAGCTGGGGGTTTTGTTTCAATATGTGTTAGTGTTGTAACATTTCGCAGTCTCGAGTCCGAGATGTCATGGCTATTCCTCCATGAATTCTTTGTTAGCTTATACTGTCCCTATACAATTCCCACGTTCTCAACTTCAATGTCTCTATACATTTTAAACATTCACATTACAGGGCCATCACGATCGCTCAGTCATGCATGACGATGGATAGAAGTCTAAAGCAGATATCAGTGAAAAATCGAAACTGGGCAAGTACTGTCAATACGATTGATTCGGCGTTCGACAGAGCGGCACATGGCAGGGCCTACCCGACTGCGTACGCGAAACCTGTGGCTGCTCAAAGTCCACCAGCGGGAATGCATCCGATTTCTCCGTGTTGGCGTTGTGGAGGAAATCACCGGCACCAGCAGTGCCGATTTAAGCAATATAGTTGCAAAGGCTGTCTGAGAGTGGGGCATCTCCAGTGCAAGTGTCCACAGATGAGCAAGCGTGCTGCGACACACCACATGGAGGATGATGGTCAGACTAGTGCGGATCTGGATACGCAATCCGAGATACCAGAGGAGGAAGTGTATGGACTGTACCCATTCCTAACTAAGAGCAAACCGATAATGATCAACGTGAAATTTAATGGGGTGCCGGTATCGATGGAACTGGACACGGGGGCGAGTCAATCAATAATGCCAGAGGGCATTCGACAAGCTGTGGGATACTAAGGCTGTGAGGCCCAAGCTGAGTCCAGTCAATGCCAAGTTGCGCACGTACACCAAAGAACTCATAATGGTGATTGGCAGTGCCACAATTAAAGTGTCGTATGACGGTGCGGTTCACGAGTTACCGCTATGGATTGTCCCAGGCAATGGCCCAACGCTGTTCGGCAGGAACTGGCTTAAAAAAATCAGATGCGATTGGAACGACATAAATGCGTTGTCGTCAGAGAAAGATACATGTGCCCAAGTACTGAGCAAGTTCAAACCAGGCATCAGCAATTTCACGGGCGCCAAGGTGCAGATCCACGTGGATTCGGATGCAAGGCCCGACCATCATAAAGCTCGGGCAGTTCCGTATATGATGAGAGAAGGTCGAAGTCGAAGTGGACAGCCTCCAACGTGAAGGAATCAAATCACCGGTTGAATTTAATGAATGGGCCAGCCCCATTGTTCCTGTGCTGAAAAGTGATAGAACAGTCAGAATCTGTGGAGACTACAAGGCTATGATCAACAGGGTTTCGAAACAGGATCATTATCCGTTACTGAAGGCTGATGACTTGTTTGCAATGCTAGCCGGGGGGAAGTCGTTCACCAAACTGGACTTGACGTTGGCCTACATGACACAGGAGCTGGTCGAGACGTTGAAGAGACATACGTGCATTAACACGCATAAAGGACTGTTTATTTATCACGGGTGCCCTTTTGGAATTCGCTCGGCTGCAGCAATATTTCAGAGGCACGTGGAGAGTTTACTGAAGTCCGTTCCCAGAACCATCGTGTTCCAAGATGACATCCTGGTCACAGGTCGTGACTCCGAGGAACATCTGAACAACCTGGAAGAGGTTCTACATCGTCTGGACAAAGTGGGACTCAGACTGAAACGCTCGAAGTGCGTCTTCATGGCACCAGAGGTCAAATTCCTGGGGAGGAAAATTGCTGCTGACGGCATCAGGTCCACAGGCGCGAAAACCAAGGCCATCAAGAATGCACCCAAGCCGCAGAATGTGACGGAGCTGCGTTCCTTCCTGGGTCTACTCAACTACTTTGGTAACTTCCGACCTAAATTGAGCACCTTATTAGAACCATTGCACATGCTGCTAAGAAAAGGTGACAACTGGGTGTGGGGTGCGTCTCAAGTCAGAGCTTTTGAGAAAGCCACTAATCTGCTTTGCTCTAACAAGCTGCTGGTACATTATGACCCATGTAAACGTTTAGTATTGGCCTGTGATGTTTCGTCGTTTGGAATTGGTTGCGTACTCCAACAAGCTAATGAGGGTAAACTTCAACCAGTCGCGTATGCTTCAAAAAGTTTGTCTAAAGCGGAAAAAGCCTTCAGCATGGTAGAGAAAGAAGCATTAACCTGTGTGAATGGGGTTAAAAAGATGCAACAGTACCTGTTTGGTCTTCGGTTTGAACTGGAGACAGATCACAAGCCGCTCATTTCACTGTTTTCTGAAAACAAAGGTATCAATACCAATGCTTCATCCCGCATCCAGAGGTGGGCGCTGACATTATCCGCTTATGATTATGTAATTCGCCATAGACCTGGCACCGAGAATTGTGCCGATGCTCTGAACCGTCTGCCGTTGCCCACACCGGAGGTGGAAATGCCACAACCGGCGAACCTATTGTTAGTTATGGAGGCTTTTGAGAGTGAAGGAACCCCTGTCACGGCTCAACAAGTTAACACCTGGACCAGCCAGGGCCCGATTTTATCGATGGTGAAGCGTTGCATCCTCAAAGGTGATTGGTCTGCCATACCCAGGCAAATGTGCGAGAAGACCAAACCTTACATTCGTCGCAAAGACGAACTGTCTATTCAGTCGGATTGTATACTGTGGGGCAATCGTGTTGTTATGCCCAAGAAAGGGAGAGAGAAATTTGTATGTGAGCTACATAGCACACATCCTGGCATTGTAATGATGAAAGCCATCACCAGGTCTCATGTATGGTGGCCGGGAATTGACTCTAAGTTGGAATCATTTGTGCATCAGTGCAACACTTGCATGCAGCTCAGCAAAGCACCAGCTTTGGCCATCGAAACCATGGTCCAGGATCCACATAGACTTTGCAGGTCCCTTTCTGGGGAAGATGTTTTTAGTTGTGGTGGATGCATATTCGAAGTGGATAGAATGTATAATCATGTCATCCAGCACATCCACAGCTACCATTGAGAATCTCAGTGTCATGTTCGCGACACATGGTCTGCCTGACATCGTTGTTAGCGACAACGGATCGTGCTTCACCAGTCAGGAGTTTCAAGAGTTCATAAAACTCAATGGTATCAAACATGTAAGGTCAGCACCGTTCAAACCTGCATCCAATGGGCAAGCAGAACGTGCTGTCCAAATCATAAAGCAGAGTATGAAGCGAGTAACCCAAGGGTCACTGCAGACCCGCCTGTCATGCATACTGCTTAGTTACAGGACAAGACCACACACGCTTACCGGGGTCTCGCCTGCTGAACTCATGATGAAGAGAGGTCTTAAGACCAAGCTATCTCTTGTACATTCTGACTTGAATAATTATGTTGAATATAGAAGACAAAATCAGCAAGGATATCATGATCGCGCAGCTGTGTCACACGATATTTCTGTAACTGATCCTGTATATGTTCTGAATTATGGTCAGGGTCCCAACTGGATCGCTGGTACGGTCATGGCCAAGGAAGGCAACAGAGTATTTATTGTCAAGCTCAAAAATGGGCAAACATGCAGGAAACATATGGATCAGACAAAGCTGTGGCACACAGACGAACCGGAACAGTCAGAGGAAGAGACAATCGACGACCAACCAACCTACCCCCAGTCATCAGAGGACTCAGTGGTCATCAGTGAATCGGGACTTTCAATCACTGACATGTTCAATGAAAATGGACTTTCAATCCCTGACATGGCCATTGCCATTCCCACCAGGTCAGCCACCCAGCCACCAGTCACAACAGACTCTGAACACTCACCCAAGGCTGGAGTTGAACTGAGACGGTCAACCTGGGAGCGTAAAACACCGGACCGTCTCAATTTGTAAAAGACTGTGTTAATATCTCCAGAGGCGGGTATTGTCATGTATGTACTTTTGGGATCACTAGCCACTAGATGGCGTCACTGTTGGAGGCCATTGGGCTGCACGCACGTGTGTGCAGCCCAAGTATAAAAGGCCAGCCATTTTGTATAGGAGTCACTTTGGGCCTTAATAAAGTAGAGCCAAGGTCATACCTCTTGGAGTTAAAGAGTATTCAGTCTAACAGTTATTGCATACACAACAGAAAAGAGGGAGAGGGAGAAAGCAGGACAGGGAGTGAGAGAGTGGGACAGGGAGAGAGGAAGGAGAGTGGCAGGAAGAGAGAAAGCGGGAGAGGAGAGGAAAATAGAGAGTGTGAGGGAGGCGGAGTGAGGAACAGAGAGTGAAAAGAATGGGAGAGAGGGAGGAGTAGCGGGGAGTGAGAGAAAGTGAGAGAGGAAGGGGAGAGTGAGAGAGCAGAGCGTGGGAGGGGGAGAGAGGGAAGGGGGGAAAGAGAGCTGGGCAGAGAAAGATAGGGAGGGCGAGAGAATGAGGGAGGAAGGGAGAGGGAGGGAGGAAGGGAGAGGGAGGGTGAGAGGGAGGGAGGGAGAGAGAGAGAGAGAGAGGAGAGGTGGTGAGAGAGAAGAAAGGGAGAGAGGGAGAGGGAGAGAGAGGGAGATAGAGAGAGAGAGGGAGGGGGAGTGAGAAAGAGTGAGGTGTTTAGAGAGAGAGAGTGAGTGGAAAGGGAGAACCAGTTTATTTTTTCTAAAATTAGTTTTTTCCCCAATTTCACACTTGGGCCTTTGTCAACCATTATCTGAAACTTTATGATGTTGTGGTTGCTATTTCCGCGATGCTTCCAATGCTCACTCCCCTTTTCTGTTCTGGATCATTTCCCACTGCATGTCCCGCTGGGCTAATGCTCTCGTTGGGCGTTTTACGCACTGGGTAAAAGAGTCTTGAACACACTGTAAAACTCCATTCCCTTTTTCCCTTTCACTATCTCTTGCTCGTTTATATGGAAAAAGTTAAAATCTCCCATGATTATTTTTCAATGTCTTTTACTCATTTCACATATTTGCTGACATATTTCTTCCTCCACCAGGTTTCCACTAGTCGGTGGTCTGGTGTGATTAGCGTGAGCAATCCCTTCTTATTGTTTATTGCAACTGAGTACTGAATGCAATGAGTTAAGTGTGATCTTAGCTCCTTTAATGAAACTCCAGAGAGCTGGTACAGTGTGGGAGGCCTGCTTATATACAGTGCTCCCAAGGGATGCTGGGATCCTTTGGGACTCCAACAGGTAGGCCCTCTGGTGGTGGTGCGATACAGGTTGTCAAGGGTTAAATACATAACACAAGTGGACTCTGTTTCTAACCTTCTTAGTTATTTCCCTTGTCTCTATCCCATCATCCTATCTCTGACTTGTACACCTGCCCCACCTCACCTTTGTGCTTCCCTGTCCTTTCTGATTGTGTTACCTCCTGCAATATTTCGTAAGAACATAAGAAATAGGAGCAGGAATAGGCCATACGGCCCCTCAAGTCTGCTCCGCCATTCAATACGATCATGGCTGATCCTATCATGGACTCAGGTCCACTTCCCTGCCCGCTCCCCATAACTCCTTATCCCCTTATTCGTTAACATACTGGTATGGTGCGTGCCTGTTTTACGCCCCAAAAAAGGGCAGGATACATAGCACTTTATACCCGTAGGTGTCAACATAGTAAGATGGACGAGACATTACTATTTGGAAGGAGCTACAAAGACTTTGAAAACTCTATTGCAGGGTCTCCCTTGAGTTATTCTGTCACCCTACAGACAACATGTGGTATCTCCTCGATAGTTCCGTAAATGTCCTCAGGCCAGGCTGCCTGATCTCAGCCTGGTTGGCAGTAGCATAGCACGAGCATAGCTGCCCTATGAGGGGAATATGCTTGGTTACTCTTCAGCGAGCCTTGGGTTCCTTGGCGGAGTTTGTGGATCAACTCTTATTGGTTCTTTAAAAATAGAATTCCTGTCTATTTCGTTGCAGTCTTGCTCGTGATGGAGTCATGATTCAGTTATCTTGAGTGACTGCTGTCAGAAGACCTGCCACATAATAATACTCGGTCCCGTTCAATAGTCTTGACTGCCTGTTATATCCTCATTAATTTAATAACTACTCGCAAATCCAGGTTGGTTACTTACTGTTTTGCTGATTAATACATTTGTTTGGTAGTTAAAGCCTAAACCAGGATCTTGAGTAGCGTTCTGAGGTTGGGAGGTCCTGTGAGGGAATCATAACTGGGGCATCATTATCATCATCATAGGTAGTCCCTCAGAATCGAGGAAGACTTGTTTCCGCTCTTAAAAATGAGTCCTTAGGTGGCTGAACAGTCCAATACGAGAACCACAGTCCCTGTCACAGGTGGGACAGATTTTGAGGGTAAGGGAGGGTGGGACTGGTTTGCCGCACGCTCCTTCCGCTGCCTGCACGCTCTCGGCGATGAGACTCGAGGTGCTCAGCGCCCTCCCGGATGCACTTCCTCCACTCCACAACTGGAACAAGGTGAAGACTGTCTGATCCATCTAATTCAGACATGGGGCAGGTTACACCCCCAATCCTAGTGCACCCCAATCTCACCCGACCCCACCCAACCCAAATCCCCTGCCCGACCCCACCCCAAACCCTCCCTGACTCCCACCCTAACCACAACCCACCCCACCCCACCAGCACTATGGGAGCAGCGGTTCAAGAAGGCGGCTCACCACCACCTTCTCAAGGGGCAATTAGGGATGGGCAATAAATGCTGGCCTTGCCAGCGACGGCCACATCCTGGGAATGAATAAAAACAAGTTGTGTTGCCTCTGTTGATTGCCGTGCTGCAGCATTTGGCCATGCTAAGTGTGGCAAGAGCCCTGGGTCGCTTTCCATTTCATCATTCATGGTGTACAGATGTTGCTCATTTTCCATCCAATGTGTAATTCTTTGCCGTTGTCCGCATTAAATTCCATCCGCCATTTATCTGACCACTTACTTATTTTGTCCAACTCACTCCGTCATTTTGAGCTGCTGTGGTCTCTCAATGTTTGGGAACGTCGCCAAAGCTGAATTTGCAGTGACTTTGAGTCTGAGAAACAGCACCCAGCCCCGGAGCAGCCCCTCGTCACCTCCCTCCACTACTTTCTGCTGTTCAATCAGTTTCTCATCCAATTCTCTCTCTCCCCAACCATTGCAGCACCATTCATGGAGAACCTGTGCTGTCGAGATTTCTTTCTGATGTTAAACTTGTGTTAAATTCCATCTGGCCACTGGAGGGGGAGGGGAGGGGGATTTGGAGGAGGTGTTTAGGGGAGGAGGGGATTGGGGGGAGGAGGAGGGATTTGGAGGAGGGAGTGATTTGGGGAGGAGGGATTTGGAGGAGGAGGGGATTTGGAGGAGGAGGAGGGATTTGGGGAGGAGGAGGGATTTGGGGAGGAGGAGGGATTTGGAGGAGGAGGGGATTTGGGGAGGAGGAGGGATTTGGAGGAGGAGGGGATTTGGGGAGGAGGAGGGATTTGGGGAGGAGGAGGGATTTGGGGAGGAGGAGGGATTTGGGGAGAAGGAGGGATTTGGAGGAGGGAGTGATTTGGGGAGGAGGAGGGATTTGGAGGAGGAGGGGATTTGGGGAGAAGGAGGGATTTGGAGGAGGAGGGATTTGGAGGAGGGAGTGATTTGGGGAGGAGGAGGGATTTGGAGGAGGGAGTGATTTGGAGGAGGAGGGATTTGGGGAGGAGGGGATTTGGGGAGAAGGAGGGATTTGGAGGAGGAGGGATTTGGGGAGAAGGAGGGATTTGGAGGAGGAGGGATTTGGA